>NC_081414.1:737126558-737284058 GCF_030272615.1 Cryptomeria japonica
AAATGAATTAATGAAATAGAATGTTGGAACACTAGGCACAAACATTAAAAGACGAGATAGAAATGTCTATATGCAAGACAAAAACACCAATCTACAAAATAAACTATTAGGAAAAACACAAACACTAAAATACAAGGAAGAAATGCATAAACACTTGTACATTGGGTGGACATGCTAAAATACAAAAAATAAAATAAAATAAAAGCACTAAGAAAAGAAGAAAATGTCTTGATATAGGTGAACATATTGAAAGATAGACCCTCCCAAATTTGATTAACTCCACTTGTAAACAATTGTACTGAATTGAATTAGAAGGTCTACAAAAAGTTGATTAGTGAAGAAGACAAAGGAAATTCCAAACCCTAGCTACGAAGAATGCATCTCAAGGACTTTAAGTCACAATTGAATACTACAAAAGCTAAAGTTACTATGAATATCCTTATTAATGATGAGATAATAAGAACCTAGAAAAGAACATTTTAGAAGAGCTCAAGAAGTACATAAGGCAAGGTTGTCAAAATATAAGGTAGAATTGTTGAAGCATAGTAAAAAATGCCTTAACATAATATGGAAATTCTTTATTCTATAATAAAAGCAACATATAAAAAGTTAAAAGAAAAAAGCTAAAGAGATATGTAGAAATGTTGAAGAAGAGATGAAAAATTTGATGACGATGGTAAAAATGTCAAACATAGAAACATCGAGATATGAGTGAAAATACATAATGATAAATGAAAACATCAAAAATATGTGAGGAAGAAATGGCAAACTAAAAGTCATGTCCAAGAATGAAAAAACCTAAAAATATATATATTAAAAAGGCTTAGAAATGGAAGTTTTATATTTGAACAAGGTTACTAGCAAGCATGTGAGAATATGAATATTAAAATCTAGATGAAAAAGAAAAAGGATGCATGCATGAAAACTTCTAAACTTGACATTTAGCTTTTGATAGAACAAAAAAAGTATTAGCAATAATAAAATATAGCAATAAACATCAACATAGTACCTTCATAATTGTTAGATGAGTTCTTATATGTGAATGAAAGTGGATAGGTATGAAATGAGCCTCCACATATGGTAAATGTTTTTTATATGAGAGTGTCTTTAAGTTTTTAACCATGGCATAGTTGGGATTAGATTTTAAATTGAAGAAAAAGAATGAATTTACATGTGATAAAAGATGAGAATGATAAAAAAAATTTTAAAAATCAGGTTGGAGAATTAAGATTGCCTTAACTTGCATGGAGAGATTAGATACAAGCAAATGAAGGCTTGAGGAGAATGCAAGATAAATGTATTAGCCCAACCTCATTTATATGAGATAAAAGTTTGTCAATTGTCCAACATAATTAGCTCAACTATTTTATGAAAGGTGTATATTTTCCCTCACTATCAAGATCAATCAAATCGTCACAAATAATTATATTTTAAATTCATTACAAATTCTACTTTTTAATGATAGCTTATAGAATTTGATCTGATCCATCAATAGAAAAACTCATTACTGACAAATCTATAAAGATATCATAATCATATTAAGTAAACTTCTATTACATGGCATTTACATAGATAATTATAAATCTATTTTTAGATAAGAATAGATGTGAATTGTTGAATCTCAAATTGTATTTCATATATTTCAACTTCCATTAGAGGTTGTGTTCCACCATGCATCTACAAATAAAAGAACACAACATGGTAGCCACAAATACTGTACATACTAGAACGTCTCAATTAGGACATTAATATTATCTCTACCAGTATGACCTATAGATAATGACCCACTACACATTTTATGTCCACATACAAAACAAATTGACTATCAAAGGTACAAATTGTTGGAAGGTCAAATTTTTGCTTGGAATCACACGTCATCCATGGTTTTAGGGTTTGAAGATAAGAAGTCTTTTTTATCTTACCTTAAACCTTAAGCCCGAAGCCCTAAGCCCTAAGCCCTTATATAAAGGCTTTTCCTAATTTCATGTTGACCTTCTAAAGGCAGTTTTTGGTCATTCAAGTCAAAACTTATGCCTCCTGTAATGTCTCGACAATGGGCCCCTTGTGTTAGCTTTTCTGATTGACTTTGTCTTTTATCTCAATCGTGTAGGTGTGCTTGCATCAACGGTCCAAATTTGTGCGACGTTGCACAATTAGGAGGACTTGCTCACTAAGGCTAAGCCCGTAGTCAAATTCTTTGATCTTTTGGCTTGTGCTTCTTTATTTTCAATCAACGGTCCAGATCTTCGTGCGATTGCACTATTAGTGAAAGATGCACGTTCATCTTAGTTCGACAGCTTTTCTTTATGGATGTGGCATGGTCGCCCATACTGCAACAGATCATCACACTTGGACCGATCATAGCTTGTCAAATGTTCAAGCCTTCTCTTTGGTGGGACAGTCGATCCTACAAGGCCCATACTAATCAGTTGAGTAAAGGACATTCATGTCAAGCGATCGACGGACAAGAACGCTCGTACTGTTGTGCGACTAGAGAAAGTTGTTTGTAACTGGGAATTCTTTAGGCCCATGGTCAACTAAACAATGGACTTTAAGTGGTTGATATGGTACAAAATGATTGACGACTGTGATTTGCACGTTGTTGCATGACTAAGGAAAGGTGATCGATCTTAACAAGCTTGCAGATGCATAATGAGGATTTACAAATTGGTGTGTTCTTTTCCCATTGGTCACCACCTGAAATAGGTAAATAGATGTTGCAATCACAACGTTCAAATATGAATTGCAATGGCTAGTTCGTGTCAACCAAATAGTTATAAGCTGAATTCTTGTCCAAATCATTCTACTTTGACTTACAAAGCATACTCTAATTATCCTGGCATTCTCTATCAACTCTGTGACGTGAATTCTTGCATGCTAGGGTTTTTCCTTAGGTTTTGTTAGCTAATAGCTATACTAACTACCAATACTCATGTGTTCGTCCACCATGCTTTTCTTTTAGTTTTACCTTTTTTCAAGTAAAATTGAGTGTGGATAAGCACTCTTCGAGTGCTATTAATAAGCTTAATTTGAAACCCTAGGTGTGTTTGATTGACCTCTATCTAGCTAGAAACCCTAAAGAACTAGAAATCGTTGAATCATCTAGCCAAGGCAAAAGGAAGTTATCTAATGAGATTATTGCTCAACTTTCAAGATCAACAGATACTCAGAAGAAAGCTAAAGTCGATGCCAGGCTAGAGGAATTTCTAATTGATTTTATAGCTACATGTAGAGACCCTATAATGGAGCCTTGGGGTTTTAGCCTATGGAGAAGGTATTATAATCAGAAAAAGGAGTGAGTCCTAGTATGCAATATTTAGAATTTGAACTTGGGAAGGCTTCTTGTTCCCAATGTTTTTTGTGAATGTTGACCCGGTAAGGTCTTTTACTAACAATTATAGAGAAGGTGTGAGGGAAATTGTGGCCAAACATGGAGGGAGATTGGTTGCAATAAACAATCAAACAAATGAAGAGGTCTTTATGCTAGATGAGCAAGCAGATTGGCCATTGAGTGAGGATGGATTGGCCAAAGAATAAAAAACTCATGAGGGGCTCTATAGCAGTAGGATTCTAGCCTTGCGGCCAAGGGACCTAACAAGGGATGAGAAGGCCCTTACTGCAAGGAACCTAGAGCCATACAATATTGATTTGTTTGTTGGTTATTTCAAGGATGCATATTATGCCCTGTGTCAAGTCTTTGGTGTGGATGTTGAAGCATTCATCCCCAATTGGATGTTGGTCTTATGCATGAATATCCATAATAGGGATCATAATAGACCCTTTGATTATGCAAGTATGTCGGTAGAAAAGTTGCATAAGGCACTCAATGACTTCAAGATGAGTCCTTCCTTGCATTTCAAGAACTATTCAATTCTCATGCACATCTTGTTATTTTAAGGCCTCAAGGTTTGGCATCCAGACCTAAGAGTTGGGCCAATGGTTAAAGGTGAAACCATCCCTGTCCAAGAATGGACATATTTGTGGGACATGCACTCTAGGCAATCAAATTATATTGTGTTTGAAAATCACTTTGTTAGAAAGTTAATGACCATCCTTCAAGTAAATGTGTCATGGGGTCTGAGTGAAAGGGTGAAGAAATTTCTAAGACCCAAGGACCTTGAGCCTAAAAAGGGGATTGATCACAATTGGGGGTCTTGGTTTTATTTTAAGGACCACATTGTTATTAGGATTTTTGGTAGTCTTGTCACTCCAAGGCTCCTCCAAATCACTGTACTTGACAAGATTTCCTTCTTGGAGATAATGTATCAACTTTTAGAAGCAGAGAAGTCCCTCATTGGGGGAGTCATAGGAGGGGATCATTCCTCCCTTCTTAGTTTAGGGCAAGTACGTACCATTTTACTAATAAGAGGGCATATGAACTTTTGGATAACATGCTAAATAAGTATAATCTCCCTCGTGCTACATATAGATTTTATGATTCTGAATGGTTTGTACAAGGCCTAATAAAGGGAAAAAATACTAAACATGAATGGAATGAAGAAGATCTAATTAGAAATGCTTCGCTTACAATGAAGTTCTTAAGCAAAAGGAAAGATGGTATAAGATACAGTATTCTGAGAACTTAAAGAAGAGAGATGATAACTCCTATGCCCTTTCTTGGGAATAAATTTTGATTCCAAAAGTGAAGATGAAGGAAATGTTTAATGCCTATAGAGATGTTGATAAAATGTCACTGCCCCATCAAAGGCCAAAACTAATGGGACTAGATGTACCTCAGGATGAAGTTGAGCCTAATTCACCCCAATCCATTGGTTCTCTCATTGGACCAACCTCTCCACCTTATAGCCCTATCCAATCTTCACCTCCACCTAGTCATGAGACCCCATCCACTATTCCTTCTTCCTTTGAGGCATCACCATTACCCCTGGTAGTACCTCTCCCACCACCTAGATCTTATATTGCTTCATCCTCAAAGAAACCAATGGTTGCTTCCTCCTCTTCAAGTGGACAATATTTCCTTGTTCTTGAGAGCCCTAGGGTTGTGACACCCCTACATACTTTGTTTCTTAGAAGAGAAATTCATTTTGAATCTTATGATGGATTCAACATTTAGGTTGAACCACCTATGCCCCCTCACAGATTTGGCACAAGGCTTTGTATAAGGATAGAAGACCCCTCTCCTGAAAGAGACCTTGATGCTTTCAAATTGGGGGGAGATGTCACTGATGATGTGAGACTTGTTGCTTGTGATGAGTTTATGAGTGATGACAATTTCACTCACACTAGGGAGCTTCAACAATTTATGATCAGAAATATTGCAAAAGATATACAGAAGAGGAGGGCTATACAACTTGTCGGCCTTGATGAAGGAGAAAGGTTAAGGGTGAAACATGAGATTTTGAAGCATGCCAAGGAATAGTTGGGGAACATGACCCTTGAAATGGGGAGGTAGATAGTAAACAAAAGTGGATTTTTTCTCCTAAAAGGATGGGATATCTCCTTTACCATTTCTTTTGATACCCTCAGGAGTAGGCATGACATTGATTTGGAAAGGTTGGATCTGGAGTAGGCATACAAACTATTTTTTGGGACTTTGTTTTATGATCACTTGGACATGTTCAAAATATGGTGTCTAGATCTTGTGACATGAAATCCATCTATGATTCAAGAGAATGATAAGCTTTATGGGAGCCTACTCCTTAAAAGAGTAGAAGATACAACAAATACAAAGGCAACTGATATGTCAGTCAATGTTGCCAATTTGTCCACAAGGTTGTTGTGAAGACAGATGAGGAAAATAGATACTTGAAGGAGAGTGTAAGGCAGTTAGAATCACAATTATACTCTGGGCCAACTTATCAACCTCCTACTTTGCAACAACAATCTTTTGAGGATATTTTGGGATTGAGGAATGACCTAGATTTAGTTAGGATTGAGCTTTCAAACATGAGGAATGAAATTAACCATCTAAATTTTGATGTTGGTAGGGCAAAAGAGAAAATAGTTACTGAAATATCAAAGGCTCTTCTACAATCCATATTTGATGCTATTCTAGATCATGTCGATGTTGCATGGGATGAACACAACGAGTTGTTAGAGTTTTATCAATCCTATCTGAGGTGGCAGAGATTTGTAGCTTGTTCCTTTTTATTTTTGCAGAAGATGGCTAATGCTCTTGAAATCAGTTTTATCAAATTATTGCCTTTTTATCTACATGAGAGCAAAGTTAAGTATATTGGTTCAAGTCTATATTACTCACCGGTAATATACCAAGAAGATCAAATTTGAGCTCTCGAGTTTTCAATGTTTGATAAATTGTCATATGCCTACTTTATTTGACAAGGAGATAAGGGATCCTGAAGGGAAGAGGATTTTAAGGCCAAAGTTAGATTGGAAATCTGAAATCAACACAATATTGGAGCCCATGCTAGTGGATATCTTTGTTGATGAGACACAGATTGTAAAGAAGCTTGGCACCCACTTGGATGCATTGTCAAAGTTTGAAATTGGGATGACAAGTGTGGAGGTTGCAAGGAGTATCATTGATGATGAAGACTATCAAGGGTACCTCAAGATGATCCAACAAATTAAGGAGAAAGGATTGGAAGTTCTCTAATTTTTTTTATTTTCCCCATTTTTCTTGTTTTGATACAGTCACGGCAGGAGAGTCCTAAAGGAGAATAGTCTGGACCGTGCAACAAGAGTTGCACAATAGAAACAACACAATCGTGATGGAGGAAATGCAAAAAAGACTTTATTATATCATGAAAATCAATTACAATTGTCGGCAACACGTGGGCTTACAAGATTCGTCACGCTGGCTTGATTACATACATGCTCAAATACAATATCCAAGCTCAAGCAAGAATGTGAGCCAACTTCGGACCTCCTAACCTTCAAATTTATCTTCTATGTTCTAATGATTTACTTCTACATGCTTGATTATATTGATTTATATGATCAATAATGATCTGTGTCGTCCCATGATGAAAAAAATGTTGATGAACAAGATGTAACGTGTAAAACAACCAAGTCGGCCTCTGCCAAAAATATCCTTCCAGAAAATTCTTAGAATGAAGTACAGACCTAAAGGGAAGGTCGTCCACACGCCAAGGAACATTGGAAACAACGAACTGAAGCTCTGCAAGCTACGAAAGTGATCCACAAGATTCACCAATAGAAAATAGGTCCTAGCGGTTCTAGTGTTCCAAGCCAGAAACTGCTCAGATTCCAGAAGCGATAACTTGCCAAAGAAAGATCCAAACATCCCACGGACTTAGCATAAGGTAGATGAACATGTCCACGAACAAACTCCAACTCTGCAAGATCCGTTGAGCAAATGCAAAGAAACACAGAAAGAAATGCTGAAATTGCAAAACAGGAAACAAACTGAAAAGAAAATAATTTGGGTTGATGCAAGATTGCAAAGAACTAGGGATGCTCCTGCATCATGTTTTAAGTTTTTGAATTTTTGAATTAAAAACTAACCATTTGTTCTTTTGCCATTTTTGAATTTTTGTATTTTACTATTCCTTTGGTTGAATGAGGATAGGAAATAGATTTTCTTTTGTTAAGTGATCAAATTATAACCATGCAAAGAAGATTTTGATTTAAAGATTTGAGCATTGAATGTATATCTTCTAAAAGGTGCATTAAGCTACTCTCTGTCATGGTGGTTTTAATAGGCCTGCAGGGTTATTAGATTTTTCAACTTGCTAAGTGCGCTCATATGAAGGGAAGAGGATTCCAGATTATCCACAATAACTACCACCTGTAGAGAAGAAAAAGGAATGTATGTCTCCTATCAGCACCTTGAAAAGTTTTTAGTCTTTTTTTGTGTCAGGTGATCACCCACTGCCATAAAGAATCTTACTCTCTCGAGTCTCATAGATTTTCTCAGAGTACTTCACAAAAGTAATACTATATAGTCTGTCTATAAGTTTATAACACGGGAACACACACAGTCTTTGTTTCTACTATCTAGTTTTCTTTAAGGATATAGTTAGTCTATGACACATAGTTAGTTTCAGAAACATCTTGGAATCAATATCAATTATTCTTAAGTTGTCTTCAATGTGTTTTGCAAAATCTTATGAAACTAAAGTTGAGGACTTTCTGATTTTGTCTCTACGCAGTGTTGCTCATGTATGTTCGATTTTTGCTTCTTCTAAAGTAGAAGACTAAAAACTTAAGTCAAGCATAATGATTTTGTAGAATTCTCATTGGATAATAAGTATGACTTGTGGTTCATTATAATGTCATGGTTAATACCAAGTGTTAATCAAGAGGTTATGGGTGTTTCTAATTGATGAAATTGTAGTTGTTTCATATGTTGTATTGTATTTGTAGTTCATTATGGCCAATGGATAGGCATTGATCATGTTTCTTGTGTAATGAACTTTTGCATATCACTAAAATAAAAGAAAATACCTTTTCATGGTAATCTTTATTTTCAGTTTTCAGTTTTAGAAGTAGGACTATCCATTCTCAAGGTTTTCAGAGCTCATTAGTCAGGGACATACCTACACCCATTCAAATTATACACTCTCTGATTGTCCAAAGATTTGATAACATATTTGTTGCTGTGCTTAAACAAAATGAATTAGGATAAAAAAGTATTGACATAAGGTCTACCCACTTAGGTCTAACAGAGCCTAAAGTATAGAGGATTGTGACTAGCTCCTTATACCTGGTCACTATCCTAACTGTTGGCCTTTGGTCCAAGCCACTAAAGATTGAAGTTGGCTACTCATAGAGGATACTTGGGTATATCAATTGGACAAACCATGACAACCTTCAAATAGGTGGTCATTGATTAATACAGAGAAAAATGAACAATATCATATCAAAGAAAAAGCACACTAATGACTACATAATCCTAGTGTGGCAGGTCACTTCACTTACAAGGCTTGAGCATGCATTTAGCCTTCACCTTGCCTCCTAACCACATATTAGCTTTCTTGAAGGAGAGAGCATATTGTGGATAGGCAAAGTGCAGAGCTTATAGAAAATTGTTGTGATATGCTAAGAATAACTACTTAGCAATACAAGACAAGTAAAAATGACCAAGAAGTTTCTTATGCTAGGCTTACACAAGGTTCACTAGGAAGTCCTCATTATACCCGAAGGTACATGAAACACAAGTGTGTGACAAGGGTGTTGTTTAATGGCTTATCATGAAACATTTGGTAACCCCTCTCTTCCTCCTTTTGGCAAACTATGATATGAATGCCAACTTAGCCCCAAAAACTAGCTCATCAAAGTTTGTATACACTATCAAAACATGAAATTGGACTTTTTGATTGAATGTTACTTCCTTGATCACTACACCTCTAGAAAAAGGAAAAATAAAGAGGAGCACTTGCTTTTGATTTCTAAGATCGATTGAAAGTGGAAGGAAAGAGCATACTCAAGGTCTTTGAGTGATGCAAGTGAAGGGATCACTTTTGATCTTCAAAATCACCCTAAGGAATGAAAAGAGTGCATGTGTGGTATAATAACAAAAATATATGAAACACACTTGATGGAAACAAGAAAACTTGGTTTTGATACTCAAGATCACCTTATAGTGTGAGAGGAGAGCATTCACAACTTGTTTGTATCCATTAAACAAACAAAATGAAACGTAAAGGTTAATTTTCCTTGATAAAAGTGTGGGAAATTAAACATCAACAAATGATCTTACAAGACCATCCATTACTAGTTTGCAAGTTTTGGGGCTTCAATAAATGGACATATAGGAATTAGAGTAAAGACAATAGTTAATACCAAGAAAACATAAAAGAACAATGATTAGTAGGTCAATGTTAGCCAAAATCTAGAAAACATCACAATAAAATAGAAACATTGGAACGCAAGCCACAAACACTGAAAACAAGACAAAAATGCCTCTACACAAGGCAAAAATGGCAATATACAAAATAAACTATTATGTAAAATACACAATAAAATACAAAAAGGAAATGCACGAACACTTTTACATTGATGGAAATGCTAAAATACACAAAAAGATAAATAAAATAAAATCACTAAAAAATGAAAAATATGCTCAAATATAGGGTAAAAATGTTGAAAAATCAACAAGGCCAAAATTAGCAAGAAAACTAAAGGAGACCCTAAAAATTTGCCTAAAAACATGTAAAACCCTAAAAAATTATATTAAAAAGGTTTATAAATGAAAGTTTTAGAATGGAACAAGGATGTAAGTTTAAGATTGGAACAAGGTTGTCACTAAACATGTCAAAATGTGAATAAGAAAATTTAGAGAAACAAGGAAGATACCTACAAAACAACTCTTCTAAACTTGACATTAAATAATTGATAGAACAAGAAATTAATAATAATAATAAAATATACAATAAACATCAACATTATACTCTTATGGTTAGTTGGATGAGTTATTAGATGTGGATGAAAATGGATAAATAGATTTTTAATCATGATTGTGGATGGTTAGGATTGGATCTTATATTTTGAGGATAGGATGAATTTGAATGTAAAGAAAGATGAGGATGATGCAAGTGGAATGATAAAGATTAAATGGAAAGATGAGAAGGATGCAAGTGGAACGATAAAGATTAAATTGGATGTAAGGGGGGCTAAGATTGCCTTAACTAGCATAAAGATGAAATGCAAGGAAGTGAAAGCTTGGGGAGAATGTAAGATAAATGCAAGACCAAATCTCTTTTATGTGAGACAAATGTTTGTCCGTCGTTTAAAACAATTAGTCCAACTATGATGTAGTTTTCTTTCACAATCAAAATCAATCAATTAGTAACAGAGACTTTAGTTCATTTTGATTTCCATTTTTAATGATGAATTTTATCGTTTGATTCAATCCACATAGAAAAACTCAAACAATCAGATTTAAAAAGATCTCATATTAAGTGAACTTTGATTATTTTAAATCTGTTTTTGGATGTGAGCAAAAGTAAAGACTTAAAAAGACAATGTTTCTTAGTATTAGTCCAGCCTCATTTATGTAAGATAAATGTCTGTCAATTGTCTAAAATAATTAGCACACCTTTTTAAGATGTCACTTCTTTAGATTCCTATTTTTAATGACACTTCATTTAAGATTCCTATTTTTAATCATCGATTACCCATCAATAGAAAAACTCATTACAATGAGATCTATAAAGATCTCAGGTTAAGTAAACTTCAAATAAATAACAATCACATTGATAGTTTTTGATCTGTTCTAAGAGATTTCCACAATCCATCATATAATCAAGAGAGCATTTCTGGATTCGATTATGTGAAAGATTTTTGCATCAACATTTCGGATCACACTCCGTGATCCATCATCAGGATGAAGAGAGTCAAATAAGATGAAAAGTTGCAGACTTGGAATAAATAGGAAGGATTGGAGAAGGGTGCACGAAGACCAAGAAACCAAGGTGGTCAAACCTCAACAGAAGAACAAAAGAGGAAATAAAATAACAACAAAAGAGAGAAAATAAAGACACAGAAAAAAATAAAAAACCAAATTAATACCAGTAAATTGGTTTTTGATCTGCTTTTAGATAAGAACAGGTATGAATAGTTAGATCTCAGATTTTATTTCATATATTTCAACTCCCACTACAGACTCTGTTCCACACCATGCATCTACAGATGGAAGAACACAACATGGCAGCCACAAGTATTGTACATACTAGAACGCCTCGATCACGATATTAATATTACCCCTACCAGTATGACCTATAGACTATGGCCTACGAAACATTTTATGCCTGCATACAAAATGAATTGACTCTCAGGTACGGCCAGTAAATAGGTGGCCGCCATTGATCAATACAGAGCAAAATGAATAATAGCATTTTAAAGCAAAAACATAGTAATGACTACTTAATCCTACTAGTATGGCAGGCCCCACTTCACTTGCAAGGCTTGAGCATGCATTTAGCCTTCACCTTGCCTCCTAATCCCATATTAGCTTTCTTGAAGGAGAAAGCCTGTTTCAGAGCATACTGTGGAGAGGCAGAGTGCAGAGCCCAGTACATATGCATTCCTACGCTCACACTGTTGTACTGAAAGTTCAATGTTGTGTAGGAATTCAGAAGCGCTGCTGTTGCTTCCCTCAATAATGTCTTATACACATCTCCCCGCCCTATCAGGCCTTGCCAGAGTGTCAGATTGGGTCCATACCTTTTGCCCGCCTCTAGACCAAACACATCGCTTACCTTGGTGTCTGGGCTCACAATTTTCCAATGGCAGTTGTATTCTCTCTTCGCCCAGATACTGCATTCATCATTTCACTACATATCAGTAAATTCCCACTTCATGAAACTTGGATTAAGCTAATAAAAATGAAATCCTAGAGATATTGAGAAACTGAATTCATCATTAGGGTTACTAGTTTTCCACAATTTAAAATAGTTATTTTAAAATAGTTATTTGTGTTGTTTTTGAATTTGATTGTTTTTTTAAATAATCGTTTTAGATCATAGTCTGTGATTCATCATTGGAATGTTAGAGAGCAAGTATATAAATGAATCAAAAATGATTTTTTTTTAACTTGAGTTCTCTAACATCTTGGATCAAAGAGTGTGGTTCAAAAGGTGATTCAAAAAGATACACAGTCAAAAGATTGATGCAAAAAGACACAAAATCCAGAAACAACACTAACAATGAATTGATCATTTCACAACATATCAGTACCACTTAATGAAACTGAAATTAAGATAATAAAAATGATATCTGAACACAGGAAACTGCATTGCACATTTCACTACATCTCAGTGAATTCCCACTACATGAAACTGAAATAAAGGTAATAAAAATGAAATCTTGAAACACTGAGAAACCGAATTCATCATTAGGGCTAATAAAAATGAAATCTTGGAACATAGAAAAACTGCATTAGACATTTCACTACATCACAGTGAATTCCCACTACATGAAACTGAAATAAAGGTAATAAGAATGAAATCTTGAAACATTGAGAAAGTGAATTCATCATTTAGGGTTATCAGTTCTCCACAATTCATAATAGTTCTTTGCGCTGTTTCTGGATTTGATTGTATGTCTTTTTGTATAACTTCCTAGATCAAACTCTGAAATTTGTGGTTAGGATATTAGAAAGCTCAGAAATAGAAAAATGAGCTTAAAAGTAGAAATATGACTCAGAAATGAAAGATTTTTCTACTCGTGAGCTTTCTAACATCCTGACAATACACATGAGTATGGTCCCAAACATTAATACAAATAGACACAATCGAATTCAGAAACAAAACAAAAATATCTTCTTCACCATGTTAGAAAGCTGAGAAATAGAAAAATGAACTCAAAAGTAGAAAATTGAATAAGAAATGAAATATTTTTCTACTCATTTGCTTTCTAAAGAGAGGATGGTCCCAAACATTAATACAAAAAGAGACAACAAATTCAGAAACAATACAAAAATGTCATGGTCAGAATGTTAGAGAGCTCAAAAGTCAAAAAATGAACTCAAAAATACAAAAATGCATCAGAAATGAAAGAATTTTCTACTTTTAAACTCTCTAACATTCTGATGATGAATCTGAAACATTGATTAAAAACACACCATCAAATTTAAAAACCAACAAATATGAATTCTATCACTTCACTAAATGACCACTTATGTATCTCAAATTAAGGTAATAAAAATGAAATCTTGAAACATACTCATAAGTACAGGCAGATGGCTCCAGAAAGGGCAGGGGAGGCAGAGAAATGACCGGATGAGGAGAAGGAGGAGGAGGAAAGATTGCTGCAGGTGGCGGCGATGGCGGCGGAAGGACGGCTGCTGGTGGAGGAGGAGCGAAGTTGAATGAGGGAGGGCGAGGACGAGGGGTTTTCACGCATAAAGACATAGTCTTGGCCGGGTAAAAGAAGAGTGAGTCCACTGAATATAACTCCATGCCAAAGAAACTGAAGGTCAGGCTGAGAGATTTTGCAGGACTGCCCAGTATATTGCATTGGGAATCTGGGGGACTCTGTGTAGCTCTGGCCGTACATGAAGACAGATCTGGCGTTCCATCCAATTTCATGATGAAGTTGCCAATGTAATTGGTGGTGGCAGTTGTTGCTACCTGCCCTGCACATTCTAGTTCCACTTTTGCCCCTGCAATTCAATCCATAATCAACAAGAACTTAAGTTTCAGTTCATATGCTCTTCTGGATCAAATATTCTTTTCAAGGAGGAAAACAAATGCTAATTACATACCAATAAGCAACAAGAAGTTAAGTTCATATGTTCTTGTGGGTCAATTTTGTTTTCAAGAAGCAGAACAAATGCTAATTTCTTACCAATAATGGGGACATCAAAGAGAGAAAGGTGCCCATCTCTGCATTGATCACAGAAAACACTACCCATCACCATGGCTACTGCTTCTGCTTGCCCTGCAATGGCAAGACAAGTGAGAAGCACATCTACAACACTGAGCTTGAGTACTCCATACCCTCCCATAGCTTTGCTTACTGCCATTTTGAGCTTCTTTCCTTTTCTCTTTGAGCAGGTAGGTTAACGGATACTGTCATGATTCACTTCGACTCCCTGTTGTGTATTTAAAGGATACAATGTAATAGTCATTAAGAAAACTAATTGGGAGCAGGTAGGTTACAATCATGTTGTAGCTCATGCAATTAATTAATGGCAGAGCTTAGTTTCAAAGAGATGTACTCCCTGCATTTAAGAATAACCAACCTTCCAAAGAAATTCAAATGCCCAATAAATAAATGATCAGAAAGAAAGACCCACATGAAGGAGTCAGGCATGCCAAGGAGTCAGGAATTGGTAAAGCCCATTTACAGATTGTCCTGATGTAGAGGATGATGTGAACACGGAAATTGTCTGCAAGTAACGTTTGGGTAGTGAGGACAATGGCAGAGGATTCACCAAAGGAATGCACGTTGTCCAACGGTATTTTGCATTCAATGTTTTCAGCCGGTGGCATTATTTCTATTTATTTTGTGGGTCGGCTTCTTTGATGATTGAGCATGGAATGTATACAGTAACATTAATTTTTTTTATTAAAAAAATTGAGAAGTTTTTATTAGAAAATTAGGGAAGTTATTTATATCATAACTTATATATGATTATGGATTATGGAAGAGTATTCAATTTCAAACTATTCCATGTCTAATATGTTTAATTCATATGAATAGAACTCAATTTTATTAAATTGTTGTTGGGTTTATTTGGTTGAGAAGAATTGGTCTAGGTGGGGTGTATGAGGAATAGTACATTGAAAACTGAGGAATATAAAGTGCAAACACAACTCCAATAAACCTAACATAAAATAAAAATAAGCACTATAGAGAAAGTGTATAAAAACAAATCATAAATTTTATTGTGTCGCAAATCTTATCATATCTATAAGCTCATAATGAGGTCACTTCCTACTCGAGTTATAAGAAACAAGGTGAACAAAAGAAGCAAACCTTGCTTTGATCCTAGTTTTTATGGAGTGACTAGTTTTACTTATACATATGATTTTACAAGAGTAAACAATCTTACAAATACCAAAATTCTAAACGAGATTATAATCTCTCAATAATTTAACCAATCTTCTTTTTTTTTTTTTTTGTGGTCTAAAAGATATGGCGATGCTTTTCCTTTTGAGGATTTCAGATGATCAAATAAATCTTTACTCGGAGGTTTATTTATATTATGATAGCTAATAAGACTATATTTATCTTGTTTAATAGTTTTGGAGATTTATTTATGATCGTAACAATTCCTACTAAAAGTATTGGATAAATTATATGCAATCACTAGATCAATATGATCCTCATCACAATTTTTAAAGGCTCAAATAACAACAATTTTGAGGTCTTGATTTCTAAGTAAGGTGATGGATGATTAGAAAACATAAGAAAATAAATGTTTTATTTTCTTCACTTATTTTACTTTCATCATATGTATATATTTATAATTTATATTTATTTTAAGCTATTTTATTTTATTCAATTTCTCACTCAATCTTTTATTTTCTATCTCATTGTTGTACATTTTTACACTCCTTTGACAAATTCCCTTTTCAAAACTCTCCAAATTTAAAAACTATAGAATTTAGACATTCATTTCCTTTACCATTCTATTATAAATCATAAAATATTCATTTTAATATTATTACACAATTTTAACTTAATGTTTCAAAGCACATGTTAAAGTTTAAATAAGTTTTCATGATTACTAAAAATTAATTTGTGATAGTCTATTTATGAAAAAAAAAAATCAAGGCATTTATGTTATATGTAGATTTTTTTCACATTTGTAAAATGTATTTAAAATATAAAAATAATAATTTAGTGTTTTTCCCTATATTTATGTGTTATATGATTTACTATTTTGTAATGTGATTTGTTTTAAGAATTCAAATATTTCAAAAGTTTGAGAATTTTTTTAATGTCTAATATTCGTATAAATATTAAACCTTGTTCAAATTGTATAGAATTTTTTTTTAATGTCCTTTCCTCTATTTGTGGTTACTACAATAATTATTTCTAAAATAGACTTATTTTCTATAAGGGAAAAAGTGTAGACTTGGCATATTTGCACTTTTGTTTCTAATACTCAATCATAGTACTAAGTTCAATCCATTTGATGCGCAAACTAGCTCTTAATTAGAATCTATTAATAAAAATGTATTCTATATATTTTTTGTCCAAACAATTTGTTACTTTAGACTACGTAGAGTGGTACATCTTATTCCAAAGAGTAAGTTGCATGACATAGCCTAGCCCACCACCTTCAAAATTCAAGATTTTGTTTTGAAGACATTTCTTTTGGAAACTAGTTGTCATCATATCAATTTATGTGGAAAAAATTAAATTGTTTGATTATGATCATGATCATAAGAATCAATAAATTTTATTTTTTGAAATCATAAAATCCCATTAAAACGAATCGGATTCACAAGTACTCAAAGTCTAGAATTATGTATTACAAAATTTCATTGGTTCATTAAGTACATCAAACTGTACATTTACATTTGTACACTTGAATGTTTGTAACATCTCCTTTTTTTATAGAGATTTGATAATTGTTGATACAAATCAAAGATTCTTTTCTTTCAAATTTCTCAAAGGGAAGGGGTCAATAGTCGTCCACTTGTATACCCATGTTCCAATAATTATTCATTGGAACAAGCCAATTATAAGTCAATAGTCGTCCACTTTTATACCCAATACACAAGAAAAAAGTTACTAATTAGAAGAACTATGAAACTTTATTGTACCCATAGCGTACAATTACTGTGTCATTTGTGCATAAGTAGTGGATCACTGAAATTATACATCAGATATCACCTTGATCCTCTTATATTCGTCACTACCCAAAAAATAAACAATCTAAAATATACACCAGATATCACCTTGATCCTCCTATATTCTTCACTACCCAAAAACTTAAACAACACCTAATCTCATACCATTCTAGCCAATCTTTTGCAAAATAAAATATTTATTGAACCAAAAAAGATAAGCATCCAATCTTTCTTTAAGAAGATTGACTTTCCGAATCATTTTTCAGTATGAAATTTGATCATCTGTAATGAAATCTGACAAGTAACGGTTGGAATGTCGGAGAAGAGAACTTCTTTCACACTTTCGACTTTGACTGAAGATCAGCTGTTCCCCATCGACCCATTCCCCGGAGATTTTAGCTTTAATTAGAGCCCACATGCACCGAAATAATCTCACCGATAGAATTTATTGATGTGGACATAGATATTTAGCATCTACCGTATAATTACTTTATTAAATTTAAAAATATTAAATATTGATTTTAAAAATATAAAAGTATTAATTTTTAAAATATTAAATATTTAAGAGATGTTTCACTTCATGAACTCTTTTTCATATTCAAGATTTATTTTGCAATGGTGAGATTTCCATATTTATGATAGTTTTTCTTTAGTTTTAAGTTTATTTGATGGACTATCTTAATATGATTACGAAGCAATAGATTTAAAGTCTTTTTCATGTTAAAATATTAGGTTGCTGAAGTTTGTTTGTTGTAAAAACTCGATTTCTTTTGTCAAAACATGATGACAAAAATCTTGTCTCGAGCTCAATAATTGAGGAGCTCTAAAACCATGATATTTATAGACTTACTTTTCATTTATTATGAATAGATTGAAGCAACAACTTTAGGAAGATTTGTTTTGGGTTGTCTTGTTTTTCTTTTAAAATATACTTTGTAAGGTTTTGTAATATTTTTCCTTGCAAACTCTACCTATTTATTCTCATCAGCATTGTTGAAAGCAGAATCTTGAGGTAAGTCCCTTGCCCTGATTTGAATGGGATTTTTGGGGGGATTCTTTATATAGCTCTCTTATTATTGATTGCTTTGGTCATGTGCTCAGGAGGTTCATGACAGTGTTGCATTATATTTGGATCTTGGTGCATGGATTGATTGATTGGAGTTGATCATAGATACTTGGAGACTTGGGTGAGGACTTTGCTGAGATGGTTGCTCTTTTGAGGATTTAGTGGAAAATTTTGAGGAGCCTTCACTTGGATATAAATGCAAATTCATGATGGATCTATAGAGGATATTGTTCTTGGAGAGATTCATTATGGTTTTGTGTGCCTCGGAGGATAAATCTCATTATCCTCTCAAGATAATCATTTGAGAGGTATTTCTCATCCTATAAATTTAGATACATTATATTTTATGCTCTGTATTCTCATGGATAAGAATCTTGAGCTATGATATCTAGTTCTAGAGGGCTCATTTAAGGAGTGTTTGGCATGTTTATATCCATATGCATATGAGTTTATTTATGATGTCATCCATTGATAATGAGTATAGGAGATATTATTGGGCTTATTCTTGATTAGGGAATGGATTTGAGTTTAATCTTCCTTGTCTAGAGAGGCTTACATCCATGTTGATGATATGGGATACGTTTTTGTTTTGTTTTTATCTTGGAGATTGAACAATTGGGTTTTGTTGAGATTTTCCATTTGAGGTTGTGAAGGAGACCCTCCTTGACACAACTTAGTACTTTAAGGTGTTGGAAGGACATGTTATATGATATGGTTTATAGGTTTTTTTCTCTTTTTTTCTATGGCTACTTCTTGGAGGTTTAGATTCACATAGTTTTTTGTCGTGGACATTGGACAATTATGGTGACAAGTTGTGAGAAAGTATGTAGTGGTTCTGGTTGCATGTGTATATCATTGTGATTGTTCTAAATTGTTACTACATAGTTTGATTATTAGTCACAACATGGTCTAAATATTGATTGGTAGACTTGGTTTATGCCTTAATCTATTTTCAAATTTGACATTACTCATGCAATCAAAGTTTCTAAATGTGTATGTTCATCATAGATAGGTTTTACACATGGAACTTGTGATTAAAGTATATAGGTTAGATATGTTGTTGGCATGAATTCTATTGATGTTTGGACACCTATAGGTATGGATGATTGAATGAATTATCATTTGTTGAGGTTTCTCACGGGGGCTTCACCCCCTAGACAATATGATATCATGTGCATCCATATTGGGGGGTTTCCCAAAAATCCAAAGCAATATATTGCAGATATATTAAGGATGTAGGGATTTTATAAATGGCTATCCTGAATGTGAATATTCAGAGGCATTTTTTATTTGTCAAATGCTAGAAGTAGTGGTTGGACACATGACTTCCACATGTGTCATCATTGGTGGATTGCGGGAGTCAAAAATTTCTTATAACAATCCCACATGTTTGTCATGGTCAAGGAACCTCTTCCATTGTTGAGTCATTGGGGCATGTAAGAAGCATCACTGGATTTTCAGGAATCATCTTTGCTATCTACTATGCGCATGTGTACATCCATGTGGGATTTTCTTTCTACAACCAAGTCACTTGCAACCTTCTCATTGGGTCGTTAAGGTATTTCAAAAGATTTAGCTATAACAAAAGATTTTGTCGATGGTCATCCCTTCTAATGTGTGCATCCACGTATGCATCTTCAAGTCAACAAGATGAGATTTGAACTTTGTCGGAACTCAAAATTTCATTGACAAGATTCATTTTGTTGAGTGTATTTCACTCAAAAGTAGGGGCAAAAATTAGAACAATTTAAACATAGCCACGAATTGGGCTACGAAGGACTAGCTGGATGCAGTAAGTGTGTATTTGAATTCAAATAATATTCATTTCAAGTCAAGTAATGTTCATTTAGAAGGCGGTAAGTCGCTAAGTAGCAAAGTGGAAGGAAACCTCATAGAAACTTGCAAATTCAAGACATTATCAAGATTTACAACTAAAGAAGACAGAGGAACAATACTTAATCGTATATTTAGAAAAAATCATGTCCCCTCCATTGAACTATTATTCTCATTCATCTATTTTAACTTATTAATGTTGACCATGGAAAGCACTATTTCATTTGTTAAAACAATTAGTAAACTAAGGTGAAGAATACATGAAGAACCATCATTTGATCTATAACCAAGAGCTAGTGAAGACTGATTATAGTTTACAATATCTAACAATACTAATAGAAAAACACTAGAAAAAATGCCCATGAATGAGTATGGAGACCTCAAATAGAGAAAAATAAACTATCACAACAACATATTATATTAGAAAACTATAAAGTTTTTTTTCATAAGTACTGCCATAAGGGGGCAACTCCCATATGTTAAAAAATAGAAAAAAAGTACATAAATATTAAGAGGGGGAAAGAGGGACACAGGGGGGATCTATGATATAGATAACCAATCCCTTTTTCAATCACTTTCAACCTTTCTACTTTCTCTTCAGTGAATAGATCGTCATTATCACTCATGAAGGACTCAAACTAATCCAAGTTGTATTTATGGCCTACCCCAACTTTGAATAACTTCCATCCTTTAGCCATTTTGGTATTTCCACCTTTTGCATTAAGATAAAAAAAAACCAAGCATGATCTTTGATTGTGGCACAATCTCAAGTTTCTCCAACATAGTCTTGACACCTTGAGCATTCTCCTCCTTCACTATGTGATGCACAATACCATAGGTGTTAAGGGCATATCCCAAAATTTGGATGATTGGGTAGAACAAGTTCTCATAATCAATTCCATCATGTATATGCTCATTAGCCCAAAAATTTATCCCTAAGATGTTTATCATAGACATCTTCTCCTCATCGTTCCCTTTGTTGAATAGGCGGGCAATCTGCTCCTCCAAGGATTCTCTAAGATTGTTTGTGCATACACACAGACACTTAACACCAAAGAAATTTTTCATTTTCTATACACAAACTTGATGAAGGAATCACTTATTTATGGCCTTCATATCCTAATGATAGAAACAAATCTCAAAATATAGATTTTTGGGATCTATTTCTAAAATGTACGCCCAAATCTTCAATTTGTTGTAGATCATCAATATTTTGTTGAAAATGATAAGACCCTTTCATCTACTTGCCACTTGTTATGTTCAAACCTGCATTGTGCACCTTTGACTGCAAAAATGGATATGATTGGAGAATTCAATCAAATTACTTTTCAGTTCTAGCAGAAAATCAACTCATCGAGCTCCAACATAATATTTGTTTTATCCTTTCTGTGGCCTCACGAATGGCAAGCTCTGCTGCCAAAATGGAGATTTGCAATCTTGCGAAATACAATTGCAATTCTATGCAAAGCCATGTCATTCTTTCCAAGTAACCAATGTTGATTTACACTTATATGAAACTAAAAGATCTCATAAATCATGCCTTGATAACCCCAATTGGAATAGTAAGGAGAAGAAACAGTTCCTCGGGGCAATTGCCAAGGAAAAGAAACACCTATATTGACTCTTAATTTTCCCATTTCTCAATTAACACCTACATGTGTAAATTTGACTTTTTTTTTCATTTAGTTTTTTATTACGTGAAAAACAGGTTTTGAAGGGACCCAAAACCCTTTACAAATCAAACAAGGGATAGAACTTGATCGCTCAACAAAGAGGAGAGAGCCACAACTAAAAAACAAAGTCTGCCCCAAAAGACAACAGCCAACCCAACCAAAGATAGGGCTAGAAAAACCGGCCCAAACAACCAACCACAAGGGCCCTCAAGATTTACCATTTAGTTATGGATGCACCAGGATGAAACTACACATCATTTCATAGCAATATTTTAACCACACTTTTGAGTTTCTTATTATAATTTTATCCATTACTTAGCTAACTAATAGGTACATGTGGATTGCAATGCAAATGGATCCAACTGTAGATATGGAATATGTAATTGTTACTGGTGAAGTAAATTTTGTTGTTGGCACAGTCATTTGTCAAAAAGGTTGTAAACTTGCTAACATTCGTCATGAAATCGTGGATGATGAACTCATTTATCCTTTTGATTTTATCAGTGGGCTCGGGCATCCTTTAAATATAAAGAAAGAACAAAAAAGAAAAGTTACAACAACACTTATAGGCATTAAGAGGAAATATAACATATTGGATGTTGGTATGCTTGAGTCAAATATAGTGGAAAGTACACCAAACCCTCAACACAATAAAGAGAGTGTGGAGGTAGGTATGCATAAACAACCGAAAGTTGGAGATGGGCTTGAGTTAGTGGAACAAACCATAGTTGTGGCATTGATTATGGAATAGGGGAAGTATCAATGACAACACAAAAAGTTCACAACTTTAGAAACAATCATATGAAAACAATGTCTCATCAACGTCACATTTTAATGGAGGGAAATGGTGAAAATCATTCAAGTGGCATAGAAAAGAAGGCAATAGTGGTTAGAGATCAATTTGAGATTGATCAAGCAATTAAATTTCTAGATGATTTCAATAAGACACAAGAGCCTAATTTGTTCAAGGTGGTGGATGCAACACTTGCAGGCTATGAGGATAAGAAAAAAGTAAGAGTGGAATGTACACAATGCAATAAATGGTTTTGTTTGGTGCATGTAAGTGGAAATATTGTTAGTTCTCTAAATGAACACATGAAATCAAAGAATCACACCACTACTACAAATGAGGCTCCACATGATACCATTGTTTTAAGGAGTGGCACAACCGGGAGACCCAAGAAGCCTACCAATGATAAGTCCCAACAAAGTTTGACTAGGTTCTTGGTCCCATCATCATCATCTGCATTACATAGGGGTTCTACAAGTGCAAGTCCTTCTACTTTAGGTCTATTAACTGCCCTATTAACTGCCCAAGTTCAAATTTATTTTGAATATGATATGTTGTAATTTGTACATTATTTGTTTTATCATCTTATTAAAGGTCATTCATTGCCATTGATGTTGCAATGTTGGGGGTATTTCTATTCCCATATTAATAGAAATGGAGAGAGATTAGACACAAATGTCCTAATGGGTGATCAAGGGTGTGGAAAATTATGGGTCATAGAGAAGCATATTGATATGATGCTATGTTACAAGGGTAATGAATATTATATTGATGGCACATATAGGCATATTCATTGCAAGAGGGCTTCTGAGACAAGGACCCCATTTGAATCATTGACATGCAACTTTTGTAAGATGATTCCATAATGTGATGACTTTAGGATGTGTTTATGTTGTGAATCAAAATGTGCCAATAAAAGACATGGGAGGGATACAGTGAGAGGGAGATGACTAGACTATATGACTCAAAATGAACTCAGAACAGTTGCTAGTATTTCAACAGCTCACCAAAGATCAACAATGTGAGCTCTTTGGTGGTAGAAGACAAAGGTTGATATACTCTCTATTAGAATGAGATCCCTAAAGGAGAAGTTGTTTGAATTGGCTTAAAGGAAGGATGTCTTTAGGTTTTGCAAGGATGTGTGTGAGGCACATAAACAAGGAAAATTACAAGGTAAAGATGCAGTTTGGGATTTTGTCAAGGATATCTTTCACAACCTAATGCATCCAAAGGCAAGGAGAAGGTATAGTGCATCCACTAAATCCATTTATGAGATGGTCAATTTATGGGTAGGTCTTAGATTACATAGCTTTATTAGCTTGAATCTGGATGGTCCTTCAATTTCTACAACTTTGAGGCAAGTTAGAAAGTCATTGGCATACATCCTGGGGGAGCACGACTACATTTTTGAGACAATAAGAAAAGTGTATGCTTCTTATTAAATCAAACATGGTATAGATAACCCAATTCTTGTCTACCTTGCTAAAAATGAAATTGTTATGAGAAAGCATATTAGGTGGGTAGCAAAAAGTGATACATTGGTGGGTTTTTGTGGTAATAAAAAAAGAACTTTAATGCCAATCACGTTTCTTGGTGACAGTTGGTGAGGGAATTGCAGGCTATGATATCTTAACATATTATTTTAAGAACAATGTTATTGGGCACTATGCACGTGTTATTATTGCAAACCCTTTACATGAAAAGCTTCCTCATTTGATTGTGGTTGCTCATCCAACATGCAATAGGTTCAATGCAAATTTTGTTTGTCAACAATGGGAAAGAATAGAATTTTTGTGGAAGAGACATGTGGAAAATAATTTGGGACCTATTGTTGGTCATTCCTTAGATGGGGATAGTAGAAGAAGACAACTTATGTTGATGGACTATTGTTTAATAGAAGGTATTTGATATCAAATTCCTTGGGAAGGGTGGAGACTAAGTGGGTTGTCCAATGGTTGCAATGTAACAAGATTGCATGACCAGGACTACATCCACAACAACAAAATCCTAGTGAATCCTTTATTTAGTGGTCGATAAGATTTGATTTTAGGAGAAGAGCTGATAATTTTTAATCATGTTACGATGGATTATAACACTTTTAAAGTGGATGATCACAACCTTAAAAGTGAAGATATAGAGAAAATAGATCGATAGAATTAAGGTTCAACACAAAGCATTGCTTCGAGGCATGTTCAGAGTTGTTTGAAAGAGATGAGAAGTACATCTAATGGAAGGGTAGAAAGGACACTAGGTATAGAGACATATCTAGTTATTGTTGCTAACTACATTGACATTTTTATGTCTAAGAGTTTGACTCTTTGGGAAAGAGTGTGAAACACTTCACGAGTTCATCATTTCTTCATGTTATGGTTATGTTGGCTACAAAAAGAATCTAATAATAATGTCAGCATAAATTTCATCAACAAAGAGGCATATCAAGACATGAAAATTTCTTGCCACTTTGTAGTTTTGTTGTTGAGATTGTCTCGAGATCAATAGTCTCACTTGCCATGTGTTTTTCACCTGACTGGGTCAGATGTATGTGAGAACTTATTTAGCAAAGTTGGTGGGATGGTTGGAGCAAAAAGGGCCTATGATTTCACCAACTTTCATCACGTCATTGGAACCCTTAATAGAGTTGCAAAAGAAGAATCAAATCCCCAAGGGCTTCATTTTAATAAATGTCATAAGAAGCAAGAAAGTATCTGGAATAGATTGCACCAAGAAAGGATACAAAATAATAACATATTATCATAGTATGATTCAATATCTACAAATGATAAAATTATAGAAGCCCTCAAGATAGGATTAAAGGATGCACAAGACATTTTATCATCTCTTGGTATGCGACCAAAGAATCCCACACAATCTTCTTGGTGGGTTAAATCATGAACGAGGGACCAAAATTATCCAACATTCCAAGTTGTGGATGAATTAGTTGATGATTCTCCACCAACTCATTCCAACTTTGTATTCCAATCTATGTCTTCAGTGGCACACAATCATGAAGAATTACAAATAATGAAAAGTGAGTGGAGGCATGAGTTAGATGAAATTTTAGATTTCATTGATGAAATGTTAAAAAAACTATAAAACTAGTGGTAGAGATTGATGGTAAGGATATGTTCAAAGCTTGTTTGGTTAGTCAGATGAATGGAAATTTGATGTTATCCAAATATACATTGACTAAAGTGAGGAATGTGGTCTACTTTAGGCGAGATGAGAGGGCCCCACAAAAGGGTGCTTCAATTAGCTTTGGAATTGGATCAGATTGTGGGGTGTTGTTTGAGAGCAATTCAATACCTCTCACTAAATGTACTACAAGAAAAGGTGTTTCTCGAAGTACAAGACAGGGTGTTTCTTGTGGAACTTGATACATTGCAAGGCTTCAAAGAATACAAAGGAAGGATGGTAATAGGTTGTTTGATTACCATAATGATATTGATCTTTTGAACAAGGTGTATTTTTAAAATATTCTACTTTCTTCTTCCCTATGTAAACCCATATGTTAGATTGTTTAAGAATATATTTTTGTCAAATCTAATATTGGTTTTGAACTCTTTTGGCTCCAGGTGCAATGAATATTCTTGATTGTGAATGTTTGTGATAACTCAACCAATTTGTTGCTACGTACTTCTTGGTGTAAGTCTCTTTCACTGGCCGTTCATATTTTATAGTGAAATGAAATGAGAGAAAAGATCAAATATGTTCTAAATAAAATTTTAATACAAATTTGTGTCTCACATGGCAATCCAAATGTGCAGGTACATGGGTTGATGAAAAGTCATTTGTCATTCATGATGTCAATGGGGTTTTGAATCAAATTTACAGGTGCTAGAAGGTCATCAATCAAATAGCTTGGCACAGTGCATGCTCTATACAAATCTATAGACATTATATTTGCATTATTTAAAATCAGGGTAATGCCCTCCATGAACTTGAGTGAGACCAATTAGATGGTCCCATTACAATTTGATTGTTGTTGTTAACTGTTGAAGGTAGACCTGAGTTTGTCTAGCCCTTTGTTGCACCATTTGTTTGTATCCTATTTCAACTTTAAATAATAATAAAGAAATTGATAAATTGCATAATCTTCCTCATGGATTTTTTGTCTTTACTTAAGAATCACTATAAGTTATGTTTGCCTTGCTACAATATAACTACATAGATTAATTTTTTCCTTGAAATAAACCTGCAATTCATACTGCACATTCACCATTGATTGTGAAGACAAATTAATGCACCCTAGATGTGCATCCATTCATATAAGTATACATAAAATAGGAGACAATCTAAATTTGCTTGTAGTCATTTCATTCAACTCAACCGCGTATACAATTTCATAAAGTAGTAAAGACTCTGCAACTATCTTCTATTATCAAAAAGCTCAAACAAAATACATTCTACCTGCCCAAGAGAATTTTCAGAACACCTTGTAGATGGCCTTGAATTTCTTTTTATAATAACAAACGAGCCAAACAAGCTTCAAGCCATCTGCACATGTTTCAAAATTTGATTAGCCTCAACAAGAATATGCTCTTCATAAGCAATCATTTCTCCTTTCGCAAGAATTTGGTGTAGGTCTTTGTATGCTCTTCATATGCTTTAGTAGCCACCAAAGAATTTTGTTTATTCAAGATCCTCACACTAAACTCCATTTGTGACATCCCTTCTAGTTGCTTATGAAGTTTTTCTTCTACTTTGTCAACATCATCAAGTTACACTTTATTCATTATGCCATGGAGAAATACTTTCCCAAGATCTTCTTTCCACTCAGCTTCATTTTTATCTTCTCATGTGTCATTGAAAAATGCTAGTGGTTGTGTGCCTTGTAGTTTATTGAATTTTTTCAAAGATTTCCCTACATGCCCATGATATTTATTATGTTCATTCAACAATAGATCAATCTCTGACAATATAGCCTTTGTCTCATCCATTATAAATACTAATTGCAATTGAACAACATTATCAAAATGACTTCCATTTTGCTCAAAAATTTGCAACAATTATCACTTTCTCTTTATGTACCTCAAAGTCAATTTCAATCCAAACTCTACTTCACTTTGTCTTTTGACAAGACCAACAATATCTTCGTACTTGTTCCACATTATTTGCAAATGAGGTAGCATCTGTAAAAATTTAGCTTTGATCAATTTTTGAGCCATTTTGAACTTATAAATTCTAAGATTGTTACTAAGCCTTTGGGTTTCATCTTGAGCCTTGGCTACTCGTCTTTCTACTTCTATCCTATTTTCCCTCTCAATGGCTAGGTCAATCTTCAATTGAGAATCATGATTTCGTGTAGATAATAGAAGACCTTGTTTTGGAGAGTTGCTTAATCTCTCATTTATCTCACAATTCTTCCTCTCTAGCTCCTTGTTCGTAGCTATGAGCTTCTCTACTGCAATCCTAGTAAATAATGTAGTATTTACATTGAAATTTGCAACCTCTTTTGCAGTGACATCTTCCACCCTGTAAACCATAAAGTGCCCTAAACATTTGTCGTGGATCTGCAATGGTGATAGGCATCTTGTCAAGTAGATACAAACACTATGTAGCCAACACTTTGTCACTAGGCCTAAAATTTGAACCATAACATAGCTTATCTATTCCTTTATCACTTAACTTCAGATCCAAATCTTGATATCTCCCAAGATTATCAAAGGCATTGCAAGAGGGCATATTTTTCCCCAGAAGAAGCATACATCTCACTTCGTTTAGCAATTCTCTTCCTTTCTCCAAAGTCATGTCCTTGGTTTCTTCATGGACCTCTGCCCAAAATTGCTTAATAACCTCATCTATTTTCTCTGGGGGGTATTAAGAGTTCTTTCATTCGATTTCCTTCCCTTTAATTTATTAATAAACACTTTGAACTCACTTGTATTGATGAAAACATCACCAGATACAAACTTCTTCGAAGTCAGATCTCTGATTTCATCTATTAAGAAATCAACAATTTCATCAATTTTGCCATCTTGATCATTTAAGGACTAGTAAGCTGGCACATGCAGTTGCATTTGCATTTTTTTACATAACTTCTTCCTCTTCCTCATGGGTTGCTGCACTTTCTTCCACATCTTATGGCACTTCCATTCCTACTAATGGAGCAAAAGACATTTGAGCTAAAGGAGAAACATCGCTATATCCTTCCACCCTAATAGATGAGATACTAGTTGAAGATGGAGAAATGATTGCCACATTTGATTTCGAACTAGATTCAAGTTTGAGTAACAACTCCACTCTTTTGACATTATCATCCATGACTACAAATGCACCCCTTGTATGTAGGGTCAGCTAGCTTTCTTCCTTTCTCAGCCTATCAAATTCTTATCCATGCTTTAACCCTTTCTACAGTGGCTTCATAAGTGGGGCAATTCCATATTAATTCCTATTTGAGCACAAACATGTGAGTGTATGTGTGCAAACCTACACACCTTCTTGCAAATGTGATATATCCTTCTAGATCAAATTTCTGGCCCTCTGAATGTAGGGGTAACTTATAGCTATCCAAGAGATTGATGACTTTTCCAAAGCCATTTGATGAAGAAACCTAAATATATCCAATATGAAGATAAGAAGGGATAAAAGAGCCCTTATGTAACTTGCCAAAAGGAGCATTTGGCCCACACATCTGTCTGATTATTTCTAGATATGCAAATTTGTCAAGAACTATAAATGGTAGCAAATGTGGTTGTCCCTCAAATCCATAGATTCTTATGTAAGTATGATTGTCTATGATGTACCAATCACCCCAATTATGGTTTATTTTAACCTTTATCTCATGTTCCCTTCCTTCAGGCCTCAAGAACTTCATTATCTTATCTAATAGCCTTGGAGGGTTATGACCAAATAAACCATATAGTTTTTGAACAAAATGCTCCTCAAAATATAAATATTGGGCATGCATATAACCATAGTCCCAAATAGATGTCCATACTTGCATAGGATGCATTACTCCATTATCATCAAATTCCTTATTGCAAAAATTATTACTCCAAATTCAATTTATCTATTCAAAAAATAGCACTATATGCATCAATAAGGCATACCATTTGAATGTGACAATTGAACTATCCCTTTGGATACAAATTACGACATTGTGAATCCCTTCTATTACAAAATGAGGATAGTCAAAAGGTCTATTTTCAACACTACTTTGGATATCACAAATCAACACTATAAGTACCTCAGGCATGTGTAATTGTCCCTCAAAACCAAGCACTTGACACAACATAATAAGTCATCCGAAAACACTTGTGAAACTGTAGCGTCCTAAAATTGTGACACTTGCAATTTCGACTGCATTTCGGTCTTCACGATGGCGACGCAACACGGAACCTGAATGGAGACCCCGAAACTTGTCCATGACATCAAAAACTGCATTTTCTTGCACCCTGCCTGATCCCTCCTTGCACCCTGCTGTCCCGGGAGGTGGGACTAGAGCGCCCAGCGCCCTGGTCCTTCAGGACCAGGGTGCCCAGTGCCCTGGTCCCTGGCCCTATTTTGGGCCCGGTCTCTTTTGGAACTTCGGGTCTTTTTTGTTTGCAAATTGGAAAATAACATTTCCTGGTCGGCCTAAGGTCAAAAAAATCAGTCTATCAACCCTAATTGGCAAGTATATAAACTACATTTTCCTCTCTCATTTGGATGGATGGAAAAAAGGCGGAAGCAATACTAAAACATTCAAGCATTCAAGCATTCAAGCATTCCTTCAAGCAATTGATCATTCTAAGTCTCCATTCAAGGCTAAGTGTTGCATTCAAGACAAGGATTCAACTATTGAAGAGGAGATCACATACCACATACAACATACAACATACAACAACATCTACACCTTCGCATGTAAGAATACAAACATTCTTACAACAAGGTACTAGTACTTGTTTTACAATCATTTACATTTACAACATTTCTCATTTCTTGGTTAATTCCAAAACCGGGGTTTGACCTAAGGGCAAACCCCTAATCCCTAACCCCCCAATCGTCTTCGCTTTTCTGTGTGTAGGTTGCAGGTACGCGGCTGTAATTGAAGATCTGGAATCCTTGTGTAGAGACCAACAGATCCCCCTTCGTTTCACGGATTTTTCGGAGGACCGTGTGCACACCGGGCGCCATCGTCCCGTCAACTTTCGCTCAAATTTGCAGGACAGCGTCGTCTCGACATTTTACTGCTAATTCCAGGTCCGCATCTTCATCCTATATCCCTATCTCTGTTTATAAGCGAATCTTGCTCACTTTCTATGCATTCCTAGCTTAATCATTCTTTACAAAAGAGGGTAGCCTTGCTGTCTTAACCCTTGAAAGTCATCTAGAATCCAATCTTGCATTGTGTGGGATTGGATCTTGTGGGTTTCAACCCCTCTTTTGAATGTAAAGTCTCCCCTAAGTGAAAACCGTCAATCCTAGTAACCTCCCTTCTCTCTCCTTGGAGTTGGAAGAGGGGAGAGCAACTAGGGTTCAATTTTTCTGCTTTACATTTTGGTGAACCCGACGTGAACATCCTTTCTGATTATTCATGGTTAGATCTGAAAATTGGATTCCTTTATTACATTTCCGTGTTTGATCTTTTGCAAAATTTTAGAGGTTGATTGCATAAAAACCCTAAATTTTCTTTTTAGTAATTGAGCTTGCGAAATGTTTAATTGTTAATGCTTGTTTCAGATCTACCTTTCTATTACAAATTATCAATTCATATTTGTGCTTTAATTCTGAAAATTAAGTGGTTAAGTGTCAAAACCCTAATTTTTGAAACCCTCTTGATTCAACCTTTGTTCGACAATTTCACTGATCAAAACATCTCCAAATCAGCTGTAACTTTGGATTCCGCAATAAAATCATAATATCTTTCATCCCTGAAAATTTGGAAAAAAGTTGCGAGGACCGTGTGCACCTCGAGCGCCATCGTCCCCGACATTTTTTCCAAAATTTCGGGAGCTAGATCTTACTGTATTTTTCTGCTAAAATCCAGAATTTTGGCTGATTTTATCAATTCTAACACTTTCAAAATTAAAGTCAAAGTTGGTCTTGTGATTGCTTGGTTTAAGGCTCCTAATCATTCAAAAAATTATTGAAATTGAAATTTTGTGTCAAAATTGTGTTTCTTACTGTCCTAAATCTGAAAAGTGTGTTGGTGTTCATTCAAAATTTCAGTGCTTTATTCAAATTCTTGCAATTTGTGACTTTTGAAATTAAGTGCTTAATTACAACAACTTTGATTTCCGCTTTCAAAATTGAATTTTGCGTGAAATTGAGTCAACTTTTAAATTTCAAAACTTGCATTGCTTTTAGTATTCCCTCTAAAATCATAAAATTCAAAATTTCAGTTTCCCTCTCTTTTTCAAAATTCAAATTTTGCATTTTTTGACAATCTTGGTAGGGTTCAATTTTGAGATTGCAACTTTAATTTGGCCTATCTACAGATCGTAAAATCACTCAATTTTTTCAGATTAGCTTTAAAATCATCATAACTTTCATCCCTGAAAATTTTGAAAAAAGTTGCGAGGACCGTGTGCACTCCGAGCGCCACGGTCCCAGACATTTTTTTCGAAATTTCGGGAGATTGTCGTGATTGCATTTAATAGCTTAAATCTAGAAGATTGGCTGATTTTACTGAAATTTGCTCTCCCTCTCTAGTGCATGAGTTTTACAACAATAAGCCCTACTTACACTATTCCCGTTAGACGAAGCCTTAGAATTAAGTCTTTCCAAGGTTTAATTACTGAGGAGATGGAACCTAATTTGAATAGCCTTTTTAACGAGGACATGGGTAATTCCTCTAATCCTCCTAATGATGAAGAAGCTCTCCATGAGGTTTCTGTAGAACAACTTTCGAAATTGGATAACCAATTTGACGATTTTTGACAATGGATGTCTCAAGAATACCCCGATAGTCAAGCTCTTCCTTTAATTGAGGGTCTAAAACATATGCTTCAAAGTGATAAGAATGGAATTGATATTTTGCGTGGTATTGCACACATTGTGGATTCGAATGTGATGCCTATAAAGAGTTGTGCCGAAACTTTAAGTTATACACAACCTCCCACTCAAGTCAATCATTCTATTCCTTTGACAACTTCTATTGCTAGCATACCTACTTTTACATCAAACATAATGGCTACTTCTATACAAGACATTCCGCCTATGATCACCAGTCATGGGGGCAATCCTTCCTCTTCAATCAACCCTCTTCCTTCATTTAATCCAACTTCTTCATTCATTCCTTCAATGAGTGTCCCTATTACATCTCCACAAATGAACATGACGCAAGGGGGCAATTCATTCAATCATTCCATTCCTCCTTGTAGTGTTCCTCCTTTCCAATCCTCTCCTATGACTAACTATCATAGTGTCCCGCCACCTTACTCTTTACCTTCTTTCAATAACATAACACCTCCATCTCAATCCAACACATCTAATATGAACTCTTCGACTGAAGCGACCATTAACAATCTTGCACAAACTGTCTCTTCTTTACAGCAACAAATTGCCTCTATGAATCAATCTAAGTTTAGTGTGCCCACATTTGATGTTGCGAGCCCACTTTCTCTTGACATTGTTCGAGCTATCCCTCCTAAACATGTTGAAATCCCACATTTGGAGCTTTATAATGGTAAAGGAGATCCTCTAACAAATGTTAAGACTTTTCAAACAATATGTACCGATTTTGCTTATGACCAAAGGTTGCTTGCAAAATTGTTTACTAGAAAATTAAGAGACAAAGCCCTACAATGGTATTGCTCATTGCCTTCTTATTCTATTACTTCTTTCGAACAACTTGCAAATGCTTTCATTCAACAATTTCAAAACAATATAAGTCCTAAAGTTACTTTGATTGATTTAATGCATTGTAAACAAGGTGTTAAAGAAAAAGTGACTGATTTCATTGGTAGATATAAGCATTTGTATGCTCAAATTTCTTTTCCAATGCCTGACAATGATATTCAAAGAATCTTTATTTCTAATTTACAAAAGGATATTCGAGACAAACTTCTGTTTTCTGAGTTTACTTCTTTCCAACAGTTGTGTGCAACTCTTCACAATTATCAACTGACTGTGAGTCAAATGGAACAATCACATCCTATGACTCCGAGTGAAAAGGGTGATAGCAGTCAACAACCATTTGGAAAGTTTAAACCGAACAGAGATTCCATCAAATTCAATGAAAACATCATCAACAACAATGTGAATGCAGCATCAGGTGTGCCTCTTATTTCTAAGTTTTTCAAGAAAGAAAGAAAGTTTACTCCTTTGAATGAATCATTGCATAGTATTATGAATAAGCTATTGGAACAAAATGTCCTTACTCTTCCTCCTATAAGGCAAATTGATCCTGCAAAGATTAATTCACCCTATTTTGATAACAAATCTTTTTGTCAATTTCATCGTCAACCTGGGCATGATACTGAAAAATGTTTTGCTTTAAAGGGTAAAATTCAAGATTTGATTGATAATAATACTATCTCTGTTTCTGGAGTGAATGATAAAGGCAACACATCTGTAGCTCCTCCTAACCAAAATCTTCATATTTTTACTGATCCATTACCTTCTCATACCTCTAATGCGATTGAAGCTAATGATTCCTCTTTTTCATCTGATGGTCTTGTGTCTATGACTCCGAATGTGATTAACTTTGTAGAGCAGCAAGAAAAACCTAAAGAACCTTCCATCACATTTGATTCTAATGAAACTATCAGGGCACCTGATGGTCCTTTATACATAGTTGCAAAAGTCAAGAATACACCTTGTCGTGGAGTGCTTATTGATCCTTCGTGCATAGTTAATGTTATTACTGAAGAATTTCTTTTTACTTTGCAATTGAATCAAGTGATCTATGACAAAATAGATGTGATTGTGAAATTATTTGATGCATTTTCTTCTCCTGCAATTGGTTCTATTACATTGCCTATTGAGGTCCATAACAAATCCCTTGATGTGAACTTTGCTATTATTCCTTCATCCGAACAATTTCGTGTGAAGCTTGGCTATCCTTGGCTATCTTCCATGAAAGCTATTGCTTCTCCTATTCATAAGTGTTTGAAATTTCCCCATAATGGTGAAGTTGTTACTGTCAATCATAGTCTCTTTAAACCAACTGAAAGAACTTCTAGTGTTCCTATTGATTATTTTTGGCCTAAACAATTCCAATCTCTTCCACCGCGAAGTGATCATCTTTTTAAATCTTATCAAAAGTGGAAAACAGATATGATCCTATCTCTAAGTGAACCTAGAACACCCAAACTTGATATTCCTATCGTTCTTGATAAGGAAGTTCTTCCTTTGAAAGATAAAACTAATGTCTTTCCTCAAGAAGATTCCCAACCCATTCCTATGGATGTGACTATGTCTATGCCTAACAAACTTTCTAAAAGTAGACCTATACCTCCTCGTCATGATGGACTTGGTCTCCTTCCTAAACCAAATATTCCTCCTTTATATGGAGCAGTTCCTCCTCCTCCCTCTTATGGAGAGAAGAGACCTTCCTCTTCTCCTATTATCCAGCCTAAGAGACCACAACCTAAACACCCAAGTGATAAGGATGAGAACATTCCTCCTCCTCAATCTTCTCAACTTCCTACTAAGACTAAACGAAATCGTTCTGCACATGAACGCCGACGAAAGCGTCATCTTAGGGCTCAAGCAACTGCTTCTCAAACTTTACAATCTCCAAAAACACCTTCAATAAGCATTATTCCATTTTCTCCAAAATCTCCTAAACATAAGATGCATGATGGTCTTGATCTTGTGCGAGTTAAAGATCCTATTTTTATAAATCTTGATGATGATATAGATGAAAATGTTATTCATGATGAAAATGTTACTTCTCTTGCTTCTGATAGTGAATATGAACTTGTTGATATTGATAACCATCTATCTACCGAATTTTCTAAAGCACTTATCCTAGCTCCTAGACAAGAACAACATGGCTTGGAACATGAACATAGCCCTTGTTTGGATCTTGTGATAGCTCCATCTGTTGTGTTGGATGTTCCTCCTCTAGCATGTTCCCTGCCTTCCCGAAACATTGATCAGCAAGATCGGGGGGTAGATGACATGCCAGACTAGTTCATTAGCATAGCAGACTCTCTCCTCCTCTCTTGATCTCTTTTGTTACTTCTTCTATGTGTTATTCTCATTCTTCTATTTGTTGTCCTTAGTGTTGTCTACTTGAGGACGATGCAAAGCATTGAGATCTCTTTTGGTCTCTCTCATGTTGACTCAAAAGACACATGTGTTCCCTTCTTCTAGGTGACCTTCTTTGATTGGGGAATGAAGAACAATTATGCATACATACATATGATATACATAAATTATCATACAGCATACTGACCCTGAGGAAATCGAAGTCACCTCGTGCTTTGTGTTTTGTGTCTATTATCCTTGGGTTTATCTCACACTTGGGGGCTAAATCTTTGTGATAACGTGCTCCTTTCCCTTCTCATTTCTTATGTGTATCACTACCTTAAAGCAATCACCCCCATTGAGGTGTGTGCGATCACTTTAACGTAGGGGGGCATACACCCCGTCTATCCCTTTAGGATACTTGAAAATTTCTTGGCGAACTTAGCTTTGCCTTGAAAATTTTTGGTATTTCTCTTGCATGACTCATAGTGAGGGAACCTTACTACTGACAGTCATGGTTCTCCCTCGTGATCTTCCCTTTTACTTTGTCAATCGAGGTCGTAAGATCCTTAGCCCACTGGGGGCTTGGTGTATCTTGCCTCCTTGACTTGGTGAAAGTCTTTCAATGTTGTTTCCTTGTACTTTACCGGAAGTATGAGCGTACGCTTATACTCCCGCTAAAGTGGGGGCTAAATGTAGCGTCCTAAAATTGCGACACTTGCAATTTCGACTGCATTTCGGTCTTCACGATGGTGACGCAACACAAAACCTGAATGGAGACCCCGAAACTTGTCCATGACATCAAAAACTGCATTTTCTTGCACCCTGCCTGATCCCTCCTTGCACCCTGCTGTCCCGGGAGGTGGGACCAGAGCGCCCAGCGCCCTGGTCCCTGGCCCTATTTTGGGCCCGATCTCTTTTGGGGCTTCGGGTCTTTTTTGTTTGCAAATTGGAAAATAACATTTCCTGGTCGGCCTAAGGTTGGAAAAATCAGTCTATCAACCCTAATTGGCAAGTATATAAACTACATTTTCCTCTCTCATTTGGATGGATGGAAAAAAGGCGAAAGCGATACTAAAACATTCAAGCATTCAAGCATTCAAGCATTCAAGCATTCCTTCAAGCAATTGATCATTCTAAGTCTCCATTCAAGGCTAAGTGTTGCATTCAAGACAAGGATTCAACTATTGAAGAGGAGATCACATACCACATACAACATACAACATACAACAACATCTACACCTTCGCATGTAAGAATACAAACATTCTTACAACAAGGTACTAGTACTTATTTTACAATCATTTACATTTATAACATTTCTCATTTCTTGGTTAATTCCAAAACTGGGGTTTGACCTAAGGGCAAACCCCTAATCCCTAACCCCCCAATCGTCTTCGCTTTTCTGTGTGTAGGTTGCAGGTACGCGACTGTAATTGAAGATCTGGAATCCTTGTGCAGAGATGAACAGATCCCCCTTCGTTTCGCATATTTTTCAGAGGACCGTGTGCACGCCGAGCGCCATCGTCCCGTCAACTTTCGCTCAAATTTGCAGGACAGCGCCGTCTCGACATTTTACTGCTAATTCTAGGTCCGCAGCTTCATCCTATATCCCTATCTCTGTTTATAAGCGAATCTTGCTCACTTTCTATGCATTCCTAGCTTAATCATTCTTTACAAAAGAGGGTAGCCTTGCTGTCTTAACCCTTGAAACTCATCTAGAATCCAATCTTGCATTGTGTGGGATTGGATCTTGTGGGTTTCAACCCCTCTTTTGAATGTAAAGTCTCCCCTAAGTGAAAACCGTCAATCCTAGTAACCTCCCTTCTCTCTCCCTGGAGTTGGAAGAGGGGAGAGCAACTAGGGTTTGATTTTTTCGCTTTACAGAAACAAATCAACACTATAAGGTGGTAGGTATGTTTTCTCAATCTTTTGAAGTCTATTATCCAACTTGGGCCTGTGAAGTGGTAGCCACTTTCTCCTATAAATCCCCTCCACACTGTGGTATTTTTCTTTCAAGATACCCAGGTTGATAACCATGTCATTACCTACTACATCCTCCATGCCAAACACTTTACAAATAGTGGCTTTATGGATTTCGATCAGGTTCCTATAAATTGATTGAATGCACCTTGTATTGGGATTGTATTGCTTTTCAATTACTCTAATTGAGTCCACATTTACAAAGACATTTGGGACTACCAATCGAACCAACCCTAGCCTCCAGGAATTACACTCAGGCTCTTCTCTATTTGATTTGTTGCAAAAACATTTGAAAATGGTATGGCCTCTAAATGACGTATAAGCTTCTTTATAATTCTTATGAGATTCATGAAATCCCTATGCATGCCTTGCAGTTCTTGGTCTTAGAGAAGACCCTGGAAATTGAGCAATTAGGTCATCGCAAATGCTCGTCTCCTTCTTTTGTCTTTTGGGTTTAGGGCCCTCTTTTATAGAGGCTTTAGATGAGGTTGACATGTTTTTGAGTTTCTTTATGGAGGAACCCTAAAGATTGTTTTCTAGTTTTTTGCTTGCTATGGCTATGGTTTCTAATTTTTTTAGTTTCTAAACTTTCAAAAATTATAGACAAATACAAGAAAATGGGAAAGAAGGCAACTCACTATCCAAATTCTCTTGTCTACAATTCTTCTTTAGCTTCTTTGCAACATAATCTCTAGAGCTTGAGCTTGCCTTTTCTTTTGCCTTCAATCGAGTTTTTGCTCAAAATTGAGAAAATTTGCTTGAATTGGTGTTTTTATCAACTATCTATCTGCATGTGTCCACCATTAATATTCTTTGTGTGAACTTTCTTTCCTTGGAATGAGCAATTTAGAAACTAAAACTTTTTTATTGATTTGATTTGATCGACAGTCGTTGGAAAAATTTTTAAAAAAATTACCGATGGTCGACTTTGCAACACTTGGCATCGCTAGGTAGTTGAAACATTTTAAAACCATCATCAATGAGTTTTGATTCTACCAAAAACCAACTAAGAAATGCCACTTTGACTTTTTGTCTTGGCTGGACATTGAACTTTCCCATATGTGTCATCATCGGTGGATCATGGGAGTCGAAATTCTCTCCCACTGATCTCCCTCTCGACATCATTCTAGTGATTACATTATTTGTTGACATGGATGCCACATATCTATCATGTTTTAGCAACCTCCTCAATTGCTAAGTTGTTGGGATGTGTAAGAAGATTTTGTTGATGGTCATTTCTTCTGATGTGTACATCCATGTATGCATCGACAAGTTGACAAGATGAAATTTAAATCTCCTCAGGACATATAATCCCATCAACGAGCTTTCTCATTTTGAGTGTCCATCCACATGTGCATTGGAGAGTCAACAAGATAGAATCAAAGCCTCCCTAAGTGCACGATCTCACCAATAAGCGGTTTACCTTTAAACACTGTCCACATTGGTTTTGTCAAGTCGTTGGGATCAAAGAAATCTCTTAGTGAACCTATGACATCATTCCTTTGCTAACTCATTATTGATAGGTGGACATCGTCAGGTCATTGAGACTTCAAGAAGGATATTACCGATGCGACCAGAAGTTGCTTCTTTTATTTATATGTCATGATGTGGACTTCCACATTGGCTCAACAAATCGGTGGAACTTGATTTAGACTTCTACAACAACCCGATGACCTCCTGATGGGACCATGACTTAGAAGTGACTCAAAGCACATGCTTTGAAGATTAAGTTACTAGGACATAATAGGAAAATATGTGCTAAATCATGACTTAGGAAAAATAAAAAAATGCGCGTGACGACTTAAGGAAAATTATATACCGACCAACAAAATAATGCAAGCCTAGGCACTAGGCTGATTAATACAAAAACTTACAACCCTTAAAGATAAATTAAGAAAAAAATGTTACCAGCCAAGCTGGTCAACTTAAACATAGACAAAGTGGAGATTGAAGGTGATTTAGCTCTGGTTTTTGTGGTAGTCAAAATTTGGCAGTCCTTTTATTCATTCTCCTCAAAATTCATTTTTTCTCTTTTAATGTTTGGATGAACTCCTTATATACTTACCTTCCCCTCACACATGTCGATGGACCAATGATCTATGACACGACTAAAAATGATTTTTTTTCTATAGAAGATTTTTTTTCCTACAGAAAGGATATGTTTTTGAATTTCTAGGACCTCTATTGTTATCACATTTATTCAATATTTATGATCTCTTTCTCGATTATTTACAGTGAAGCTAGTTAGTTTTCTATATATTTATTCGTAACTTCTCTTTTTGCATTCCATTTCAATTCCTTAATTTGCCCACCATTTGCCTTGCTGATTTTTTATAGCTTTGCATCTATGGATTCTCCTATCCAATTGATTGCTACCAAACAATAAATGTCTTTTCTTGGGTAAATTTTAGATATGCACCTCTTAGAGGTTTTGAATTATCCCAGCCCCTTCATCATTCATGCAAGCAAAAAAAATCCTGGGGGAGGATTTCATCATAGCTTCTCATAGATACAGAGCAAATACAAACATCCCTATTATATTCCTAGCTTCGATTGTCAAGGTGAGAGAAGCAAAGGTGGTTGCCATGTGCTTGTGTCAAAATCTCTTCAACGATGCTTTTTTGGGAGAAATTAAAATTTCGTTGCTAATATTGATGGCCATTTCACCATTCCATTCCCACAAGACTATTTTGCAACTCATCGTGGGAATTGACAAGTTCGCAAGATGCTTTTCTAGGGCATTATTGGATGTGTTTGAACCAAGAAGACTAGAAATTCTCAAGCATATGAGATTTGAATAGAAATTTTTGGGTCTGAAGTTCAACAAATCCAAGGATTGGCTCAAGGAATACATCAATGAGGAAGGGTTTGGCACAAACTATGAACTAGAGCATCATGGGCTAGTTATTGAAGAAGTTTGTCCTTTTGATGATGAGCCATAGTAGGGACGTCAGGTGTGGCAAGGACATACATTCTAGGACCCCTCCATCACTAAGGTTTCAGTATTTGTTTTTTTGTTTACAATTTGAAAAATGTATAAGGACTCTTATGGTTTTGTTTCTAAGTTATGTTAATTAATATTATTTGCTCTGATGTATTTTGATTCAATGTCAACTTTCAAAAAAGATGAAGATACTATAGACTAGGGTGTTCAGTAGTTTTTTTTGTATATGATTCAATGGTTATAAAATACTGATCGAGCTGACATTGCACATATTTTAATTTTTGTATACTATTCTCAATATTAAAAAGAAGTATATGGGTTATATAGTAAATCATTGGTTTGGATGCTCTGCCCCTTTATTTCTTCTTGCATGTCACTTCTACAATAATTTCAGTATTTGATTTTTTTTTTATAATATGAAGAATGTATAAACTTGCGGGCTATATTATGTAAGGGATTTTTCTGGTTTTAGTTTTGTTTCTCTTCTTGCATGTTATGTAGTGATTCTACTAAATTGCTAGTTTTGATATGATTGTTTGGATTCCTGAGGTCTTTCCAAAATCCTTCCAAATTTTGTAACTTTTAAAATCATTAATATATATCTCGTATTTTCGATAAAAAACAAGTCAAAAATTACAGAGATTGTGAATATTTTTTTTACTTCGACAATTCAGTCGTGCAATGATTGTTGATGGCATCAACCAATAGGAAGATGAAGGAATAATTAAATATTTAAATTATTTAAATTTTTAAAAAATTGGAATCTATAGGAATGTTAAAGTAATGGAAAATTTGTCTACAATGATTGGTTGATTGAAAAAAAAATTGTCGATGGCCATTCATTTTGATGTGTCCACCCACATGTGCATCGATGAGTAGGAAAGATAATTTTTAACATCTCCAGAACACAAAATTTCACCAACAAGCCTTCTCTTTCTTTGAATATTGGCGACGTTGGCATTGTCAAGTAGTTGGGATCTAAAAAGTGTTTAAGAAAGCTCCCAGCAAACCTTTGTAACATTCCTTCGTTGACTCCTTGTTGACATGTGGACACTATCAAGTCATTGAAGCTTTGAAAAGGGTATCACCAAAAAATTGCTTATGTTATATATCATGGACTTCCACATAAGTTTAGTGGATCAGTGAAATGCAATATAGACTTCAACGACAACCCAATGACTCCCAGTTGGGACCATGACTTAAGAGTGACTTAAACCATGTGCTTTAAATATGAAGTTACTAGGACATAAGAGGGAACTTACAAGCACTAACACATGACTTGGGCAAATAAAAACATGCACGTGAAGACTAAGGAAAAAATATACCAACTGGTAGAATAACAAAAGCTAAGCACAGGGCTGATTAACGCAATGAGATAAAACCCTTAGTGACAACTTAAGAGGGGATGTTACCGGTTGAGCTACTCAATTGAAAATTAAAACAAAATTTTTCCTAAGGGTATTTGAAAATTTTAACCCAAAACATCTTATGCAATCCATGATTAATATTATACCTTCTACCAAATCTAGAGTTATGCTTAAAACCCAACCAACTTTTTATCATAACATAAGATAGAAATATAAAGGAATATAGAAAATGTTAAAGAAAAAACTGATACATACAATATTTGATGAAAATAGGGGGATTTTTAATTTGTGCTATATATTAGGAGCGGTTGACAAGGAGTTTAGGGCAATATTTTTTGAAAATAGGGGGATTCCTTAGTATGCCACAAATGCACGTGATATAACCCAAGTGCACTAAGTGAAGTCCTCGTGTGGTTTCTTTTTTAGTCATGTGGGTTTTCTTAATTTAATAGCAACTTGAAGCCTTTGATATCACTTGGATTTGATGCTTGTGTTATTTGGATTGGTGCATCTTCACCTTGGCTTGTTCCTTTTCTTTCATAGGTAGCATGTGGAAGATGAGAGGATTTATTGCTTGAGATGGTGGACATCTTGGATTTTGTTGTAGGTATCTTGATGGATAACAAGAGCATGTTGGAGATTTATATGGTTGCATGGATGGCTATGATGATACATTTTATCAATTGATCCTTATCTAATATATTAAACATGTAGGAGAAGGTTAGGATTAGGGTGTTGTACACCTTGCATAAGCAATAATTATTTAATTATGCGAAATAAATATATATTTGTGGTGCATCTTAGCTGATGTTTTTAGTCACATTAAATTGTCATTTGGATCTACTTGTAAATGTTGGAATTTCAATAAGGATATTGAGAAGGTTGTTGACGATTATGGATATAACTGATTAAGGATGTTTATTGTCTTAAAAATATTATTTTGTCATTGATGTCAAGAAATTGATTTTCTGATTTAGTATGATGTTGCCATATCTTAAGAAGTATGTTTTGAAGAGAATTAAGATGTTGGTAAAAGACACAGAAAGAATGTGATGAATAAGGGGAGGAATAAGTTATTCAATGGGCAACCATTACCGAGTTAGACAATGATGAGATCATGATGTTTAGATTGTTTTGATATCCTACATATGCTATTGTTTGCAAGGTTAAATACTATACTATGTTACCGAGCAAGGAACCTAGTCGGTAAACCCTAAGATTATCACTATCGGTTAATGAAGGCAGAATGTCTACCGAGTGAAGTTTAGTATGTGCCGAGTTGCAACCGAGTAATAACATAATGCATTGGATGAATACATGCATTATTTAATGATGGAAGCTGATGAGCTGGATATGATTAAATGATTGATACAACGTGTATGAAGTTTGTTAAGGATCTATGGCAATGGAAGATCGGCAGGAAGATCGACAACTCAGATTGACCGCAATACCCTAGCACAAGTTCCAAGAAATGTATGCAAGTTCCAAGGCGAGGTAAAACATTTTCAAATTGAAGGATACATTGAACCTGGTCAAGATTGAAGATTTGATGGCTATGATTGATCATGGGAAATGTGATCAAGGAGATTAAGTGGTTAGCAAATTGTTTATAAATAAGGAATTGTTGATAAACAATGTATGCGGGCAAGTGTAAGCACAGGGATGCTACATAGTGATTAACGAGAACAGAAGCTTGAAGACCTGTTTGAATAACAAAGTAAGGAGCCCGACATAGGGATAAGATAAGTCCTATGACTAGATTCTATTGAGCAAATAAGAATCTGCTTTAGCATTTTAGATGTGAAGTTGTAGATAGATTTTATTACTGTTATTTATTTGTAAGTGATAGAAAATCTCTTAACTGAGTGGACTTAACAGTCTTATTTGAAAATCCTCTAGCAAGGTGACATTCTGATTGAGTGTTTGAAACCCTTTAACAAGGTCACTTCTAACAAGGTGAAGATCCTAACAGATCTGAGGGAAATCCCCTAACCGGGTCACATCTAGCAATATGTTTGTAATCTTTAACAGGATTTGCTTTTAACTGAGCATACTCTAGAAGAGTATATTTCTTAGTGGATCCCACAATGGTTTTTCCCTACTTGGGTTTCCACATTAAATTTGGTGTTATATGTTTTGTGCTGTTATCTGTTTATGAGTTTACATGTTTTACAGTTTTGGTTACATATATCTGTTAAAGCTACCGAGGTTGAATCTGTTGAATATATTGAAGATTAAGTTTGTATGATTAACCCCCCCCCCCCCATCTTATTAACAATTGGTATCAAATCTTTGGACTTTGGAAGAAAAGTTTAAAGGTACTTGAGGTAAAGATCCAAAGATGTATAAGAGGGATGCACCGAAGTTGAACAAGTCAAGTTTCTCTACATGGCAGAAAAGGATGAAGCCGCACCTATCAGGAATTGGAGAATATGTTGTATATTATTTGGAGAATGATTTCATTACACCTAGCACCTATCCATTGACAATGGAAGAGATAAAGGCAAAGCAAGAACATATTCAAGCAATGAATTAATAACATCTGCATTGACCGACTTAGAGTTTAATGATCTAGAAGGCTGCAATGATGCCAAGGCAATGTGGGACAAGCTCATATCTATGTATGGTGGTGATGAACATGTTCAAAGAGCAAAAGTGGACAATCTAAGAGGACAACTTGAATCTATGAGAATGAATGAAGGTGAGAACATAACCCAGTACAGTACAAGGTTAAAGGAGATTGTCAATCAAATCAAAGGAGCGGGAGGAATCATTGAAGAGAAGGATGTCACAAGTAAGTTATTAAGAACCCTTCTACCTGCTTATGCAATCCGAGTCTCTGCAATCAATGAATTGAGGTCTATACCCAATATGCCAGTTTCTTTGGATGCTATTATTAGTAAGTTAGATGCATTTGAGTTAAGTAACTTTGATAACAGTGGGTCTTCGATAACTAGAGTTGAGTCTGCATTTAGTTCTTTTCATCTTGATGAATCTGATGATTACAATGATAGAAAGTATAAGTATTCTGAAGGGAATCACAGTGGAGCAAGTGAAATATTTCGCAAAAACATGGAGGAGGTACACAAACTTTATGAAGAAATCAGAAAGAACGAAGAGTTTGAAGCACTATTAGCCAGAAGGCTACCGAGAGGAAAAGGTAAGTACAAAGGAAAGTTGCCTTTGAAATGTTTTAACTCTGATAGAATAGGACATATGGCTTCTAATTGTCCTGACAAACAATCCAGTGAAAAGAGAGATTACCGAGATGACAGACAGAAAGATAATCATTACAGAGGACACTGAGACTTCAGAAGAAGAGATAAAAAGACATGTCTAATAGCTGATGAGGAATCTAATGTTGATAAATCAAATGAAACTGATATAGAGGAAGTTGTTTATGTGGCTATCAAAGATGGATTAGATGAAGAAAGGTATGAAAAAAAAGCTTTAATATCTCACATAAATACTAATGATTCTTGGATCATAGATAGTGGATGCTCACATCACATGATAGGTGATAAACACAAGTTTGTTATATTAGAAGATTATGATGGAGGTTATGTAAGATTTGGTAATGATGCACCATGTCTAGTAAGAGGTAAAGGATCTATAACACTTCTTGACAATGCTAAATGTAATGATGTTTATTGGGTTGAAGGTTTGAAATACAATTTGTTGAGTGTAGCACAGCTAAACAATACAGGATACCGAATAGAGTTTCAGAAAAGAATTGTCAAAGTTCACGACAAGCATGGAAAGTTAGCAGCTACCGGGACACAAACAAAAGGTAATACATTTCATCTTGACTCAACTCGGAACAAGTGTCTTTATGCAAAGATAGATGATACCTGGTGTAGTCACATAAATCTGTCCATTTAATTAAATGAATATTTCTTATTTATTTGATTAAAAATCCACTAGCCATCAGTTAATTAAATTAATATTTAATTAATGCATCTTCAAACATTCTCCTATTAATTAAATAAATTATTCAATTCATTTTAATTAATTCATTCAACCAAATTCACAATCAATTAAATGAATAAATCATATTTATTTCATTTAATCCCCTATTTCCTCTTTTAAATAAATTAAATAAAATATTTATTTAAATCATTTATCCCCCCCCCGCCACTTGCATTTTCCTAGAAATGCAACTTGCACACATTTATTGAAATAAATTAATTTATTTTAAATAAAAATCCTATTTTCCCTCACCCACCAAACCCACTTGCAAATCTAATCCCCTTCTAGATTCTTCTAACCCCCTCCTAATTAGCCTAATCCATCCCCTAATTATTGTCACATTCCTAAGCAACTTGGAGTCACTTCTCAAAGACTTCAAAATCTTTGAAAAGCATTTAATGCTTTGTGTGTTCAACAATTTAACCTCCAAAGTCTTCCAAAACCACTAATGGCTCTTACATGACCATTTATGGCTCTTATATAACCATTTATGGTTATTTCAACTTGCACTCATGTGTCTCCTCAAGCATTTATTGCTTTGACCATGGTTATCCCTTTTGCCTTTGCACAAGAGTTTATCCATTGGATAAAAGCTTTATTCTTTGAATAAAGAATTTATTCACTCAACCCAACCTTGACCCTAACCCCCAAGTTAACTCTCATGTCATATCAAGCATTTAATGCTTATTCCCTCCCCTCTCAACCTATCTCACATTGACACTTGTCAACCAGGGATTGGGTTGAAAGCCCTCACATGGATCTCAAATCATTCAATCCTGACCCTTGTTGAAATTACTCAATTTCAACCATCCATTGCTCCATTTTTCCTATAAATAGAGCCCATTTCTTCATAATTCAAATCCTAAAAACTTGTATGCATTTAATCTATAGTGAATTTTAGAGAGCATTTAACATAAATCACTAATATATTGTTATCTTGGACTAAAATAAATCTTAGTTCTTTTTCATAATATGTTTAATTAGTTTGTTTTACACTTGCATTGCATAAGCTTGAGATCATCTACAATCTTGAACCTTTATAAGCATCCATAGTGCAAAAAGTTGTTGAGAGCTACACTATTTTGGAACTTGGAAAGGAGAGGAACAAAGGAGAAGGAGCTAAGAACATGTTAAGAGGCATTTGGAGATGCCTTCTTATATTTGTGTCATTTGCTAAATATGTTAGCATGATCTTAGTATCTCTTTTGATATGCTTGCTTAGATTAGTTCTTGGTTGAATAACACTAAAGATTTCTTGTGTGTTTTTGTGTGTTATATGACTACAGGTTCCAGTCTAACCTTTGGCTATTTTGCAGAGCATCATTTGGTGAACCCGACGTGAATCCAAACACCTAAAAACAACCTTTTTTGACACAACTTACTTGTTTGAATGTTGAACTTGACACACAGGTCGTGCTTTAGCGCTTTTGATCGTGTTGTAGCGCTATTGTAACATGACATTCTAGCGCTAAAGTTTTTACATTAGCGCTATTGTACCAAGTTTGGTGCTATTGACCTTTATTCAGTGCTTTTGTTATTGTTTTGGTGTCTTTGTGCTTGTTTTAGCGTTGTTGCATTTGCTGTCAAAATTTTACTTTTAGTGTTGTTGTGTCTGTATTAGCGCATTTCTGTTAAATAACACTTATGTTCAAACACAGAGTGGCGCTATTGTAACAGAACGTTGTAAAAAAGACCCTGTAACCAAAAAATTGAAATTTGTTAGGCTTGTAGAAGCCCACCATAAATTCGATTTTTCCTAATTGTTCGTTTCTTGTGCAGGTGTTTAAAACTAACCCTTTTTGTTGCTAAAAGTTTTTAAAAAATCCATTTTGGTGCTCTAAAAATTGAACAAAACAAGTTTGTTTTCTTGCAAGATTAAGGTCATTTGCATTTGGTGCTCTAAAAATTGAACACAACAAATTTACTTCCTTGCAAGTTAGGTTCATTTTATTTGGTGCTTAAAACAAGACAAGACAAGACAGATTTCTTTCTTGCATCAAACTAAAATTTCACAATCCACACTTCCATTTTGGTGCAAATAAAATTCACAATCAACTTGTTTCAATTTTGCAAGCGATTTACTTCAAGCAAACGTGCTTTTTATTAAGTTGACTAGGATTTCATTTTCCTAGTTACTTAAACATATTGCCTTTGAAGTTAAAAAGAACATCATGGTTATTGGAGCAACATCTCCAATTAGATAGAAAATCATTGCAATAACAAGTTAAAAAGAATAAGTGTTTTTCGTGATTGGCACACCTGTGCAAAAAGTTGGTCGAGTGGTCCTACTTCTAACACACACTATCCTCTCCCTTGGCTTTCGTGGTCCTAGGTGCAAGAGAAAAGTATTAGTAACACTCAAAATTTTTATCTTTTTAAGAGAGGCCTGCCAAGAGACACATCACTCTTGGGAACGACCTCACATGATAAATCCTTCGAGCCGCTATAGAAATCAGGTGAGAGCGAAAGTTGTAGTCTTGGGTATAGATGTTCCTATAGTGTAACTTGTCGAAAGGACAAATGGGCCCCACCACAAGATACAAGGCTCTTAAGTGAGTCACTACAGAAACTTATGTCCAAAGACATTGAAAATTACTAAACACCTTTAAGTAGTAGCCCACCCGATCTATTGATTGAGGATATTTGTGATATAATTCAGTGCAAGAGCATAGATGGTTTTGCTCCCAAGATACTCACCATACATATTTCCTTGAGTAGAAACATAGCTTTTTAAAAAGTCACTTGTGACTTGATAAAAGTGGTGACTCCCCCATCATAGGGATCATCTATTTGTTATGCTCATGCAAGACTTAGTATATCACATCCTTACCTGCCATGGCAGGATTCATAAGGTATGTAGTACCAAAGTTGAAGAAATATCAAGATGTGGGCTGAATTTATCGCAACTGGCCATTTGACCTTAGGGATACAAAGTGTTTGAAGTGTTTTTATTTTAGTCAAGACCAAGTACAAATTGAGCCGACTTCAGACTTTGGAAAGAAAAACACCCAAAATACACTTAAAGGAAAGGGTCATAAAAAGTCCAAGGATTGGGTTGATCTAGACCCATACTCATTTGTGCCTCTAAGGCAACATTCTTGTGTTTGTGTGCTTGCTTTGTTTTCTTATCAAAGAAACATCATAAAATCCAAGAATAAAAACAAGTATTCATCCAACCAAACATTTTTCAAAACAACCAAAAAGATCAAAAACAAAGAAAAGTTTCAATTTTATGACCATTCTTCACATCTTGAGAAAGAAGAATCTTCATCAAAACATCAACTTGAAAAGAAGACCATTGAGCTCAAAGGCTTTGATCAAAAGGAAGAAATTTTTCTAGCTAAATAGACAAATCTTTGTCTCTCATAGAGTTTTTCTACGTCACATGTGTCTCTACCTTCAAGGCAAATCAAACGAATTTGATCTAGAGTCATTGAACCGCAAAGCTTTTATGCAATATAGAGCTTTGAGTTATCACAAAAACCAAGGAGGAAAGATCAATCCCAACTTCTTCCTAGACATTTGTATCACATACAACGTAGCTCGAGAAATGCCACCAACGCCCGAAAGGGAAGAGGTATAATTTGTTCCATTTGTGACAGAAAGCTTTTATTGAAGTTCAAACATTTCATCCATTATCTCATTCACACATTATCACTTCATTTTCAACTCTCAAAAACATTAAAGAGGTTTTTTTCCTCAGTTCTCTTTTAGATATTGCTTGAATCAAACACAACAAATCACTTTTAGATTGTTTCTACATTTGGGATAAGCTCATCCTAAGAGACATATCTACATAGGTTAAAACTAGTTTATGAGTGAATCCTCTCATTACTAGGTAGTTAAGTCTGTAACACATCTCAGATTTCTCTAAACCTTATCACATCAAACCTTATAAAAAACAACAAGCAATTCAAAAGAAGAAAACTTTGGTAACATCCATCTTTAAGTGCTAGAGATCCACATGCAAAACAACACACCAACCATCGATCTTTCATTTCATCAAAAACTCATCATCATTTTCACCCAACTTCAACAAAAACTCATAAACACAATGGGTCATACCCGATCACAGTCAAGGCAACGAGAAATAGAAGAAGAAGAGGAGGAAAATATCAATGAATTTCAAGAAGCACTTGGAGGAAATGCTAATGATGAAAACCCAAGTACTCCTACTCCTGCAACAATAGAAAGGGCTCAGCACAACCCTCTCTTTAACAAACTTTTTGACGAAATACTCAAGAGCAATGCGGATGCTCACTTTTTAAAGCTTGCTTAAGAAGGAGACAAACTCCCCTCTGACTTTGATCTTGCACAACTAAGACAAGCATCAGAATGACAAAGTCACCATGAAGAAGAAAGAGGTAGAGATCCCATCAGATATAACATTCCTCGAGGCAACCCACCTCCTCCTTCTCCGAATGACATAGAGACGTTGCGGCAACAAGTGGAAAATCTCGCCCAACAACTTTGTAGTTGCATAAAGACTAATCAATTTTCACTCAATGACATTTGTCCCTATCCCTTTGATAGGAATCTTTATATGCCACCTTTTCCATGAGGGTTCGAAACACCCAAGTTCGAAAAGTATAGAGGAAAAGGAGATCCTCGCAATCATGTCAGAGAATTCCATTTAGCTTGCCTCGAAGTGGCATATGAAGATACATACCTAATGCGCCTTTTTCCCCAAAGCTTGGGAGGAACAACCACATCATGGTTTTCCCAACTACGAGGTGGCATTAGGATCTTTGAAGAGCTAGTTCAGAAGTTCTTGGCACATTACTCTCATAACATTGAACGTGATATCACCATGGCTAATCTATGTAACACTAAACAAAAACCAGGTGAACTATTCTCAATATTCCTACAACGATGGCGTCAAATGTCTAGTAGACATTCTCTTCAATTACCTGAACAAGAACTAGTGGAAATATTTATTTCCAACTTAAACAAAGAAATGGAATTTCACCTAGATGTCAAAGACAAAGACTCTTTCAATGACATGATCACAAAAGGTTTAAATTGTGAGTGGGCTCTCATCAAGAAAGGACTTATCAAAATCTATAATGAGCCAAAGGATGGTCCTCGCCCACGCTTCAATAGTGACTATATATGGTGAAAATGGATAACAATAATAACAATATTGAAAGGCTAAATGAATCCAACCACAAAACTCTAACCTAACAATCAAAAAAGATCCACCATAACCTATGAAGATTAACTAAGACAATGCAAATCACATGAAATCACAAAGATTATACCATCACATGTCCAATAGGGTTTTGATCTCCATTCTTCCTATCTCCATTGATCTTGCTTGATATATTTGCTCTTAGATTTTATGTGCACAAGAGCTCAACAAAGAACGGAATGTGGTTGCAAGTAGGATCGTAATGTAGTCAAGTCCTCCAAATTGTCAATTAGGCTTAGTGATTAGAATGATTAGGGTTTGATAATGAAGAAGGCATCTCCTTAAATAGAAGACACAATATGAAATGGAGGGATAAGATTGAGAGGTGTAAAAAGGATGTCGGCTAGGATTAGAGGGTAGGTAGAGGAAATAATAAAATAATGAAAGAGGTAGGTAGTGTATGAATTAAGAGATGAATGACATGTGTCATAGGTAGAAAAGGTTAATGAATTAATTAAATAAATAAAGATTTATTTAATTAATAGAAGAAGTGGGATCAATTAAATAAATAAAATATTTATTTAATTTAGGAAAAGGATAATTTAAATAAATAAATGTATTTATTTAAATGAGAAATAAGGTTAGAAGAGGATAAATTAATTAATTAAATAAATAAGGATTTATTTAATTAATAGAAGAATTGGGCTTAGATAATTAAATAAATAAAATATTTATTTAATTAGTCTGGACAATTTTAGGTGTCTACATTTTGCCCCTCTTTGAGACAATGCGGCTTGTCGCCTTGTTTCAAAGAAGATAAGATGAGCTGATACAAAGTTGCCCCAAAATGGGAATAATATGCCCCCTCGAGAGATTGGATGATTTTGTCTGAAAAGATTGCAGACAATCTCTCAATAAGAAAGAAAGGCTAGAATGGATTGACCGGATAAAGTGACAAAGTCACGGGATGAAGAAGACTGACTCGGGAAATGAAGGCCAAGGCTAGGGTAGGCTATAAGATAGACCACGGGCAAAAGACATCCTCATTGTCATCTACACCCTCACGAGATGACAGTGCAGAGCGAGAAAAAGAGCAGCAGCAGTCAGCAGCGATGGCTTTCGTACACAGATTCGACCGCGTTCACCAATTTCAGAGACCAGCAGAGGCAGGAGAGCTGGTAAGTACCACCAAACCTCCTCGTAATTTGACACATTTGCTTTTGTCATAAATGCATGTCGAATAGAGCAATAAATGCGCTTAGAAGTAGGGTGCAAAAAATGCAAAAATTGGGAAACCGCGTCTGAGTCGGTGCCAGGCGCGTCTGTGTCCGACAGGCGCATCTGTGTCGGTGCCAAGCACGTCTGTGTCTGCAACCACGTTTGTGCCAAATGCGGGCGCGTCTACGTCCTTTAGGGGCGTTTATGTTGCGAAGTCACGTTTATGTCAAACAGACGCGTCTGTGTTGTTTAGGCGCGCTTGTACAGTCAATAGGCGCGTTTGTGAGTTAGAAACGCGTTTATGTCCGAAAAATGCAAGGTTTTGTCTTCTAGGTCAAATCGGCAGTTCTGTGATGAACATATGCTGTCGATTGGATAAGCTGCTGAGAGGATACACTCAAGCAGATCCTCTAGGAAGACTAGGATAGATCAAGGCACTTTGTGATGAACAGGGAGCACCAAGATAGAGTACTTTGTGATGAACAGGGAGTACCCAAAGTATGAGCAGCACTTTGTGATGAACAGGGAGTGCAAGATGTGAGTAACACTTTGTGATGAACAGGGAATGTCACACACGTAGTACTTTGTGATGAATAGGGAGCACTACTAGGATAGAAGCAACACTTTGTGATGAACAGTGAGTGTCACTGAGATAGATAACCATATGCATTTAGATAGAGAGTAGCATTTTGTGATGAACAGTGAATGCCACGATGACTGACATGATTGATTTGTTTGACTGTAGGAGTATTTGCCTATGTTAGAGTCACGGGAGAGATTCCCGTCGACACAGAGGTTGTGACCGGAGTTGTCGTTTCAGGATAGAGCTGCCATCGAGGAGATGGGTTTGAGACATGTGCTGTATGTGCTTGAGTTTCAGACGAACATGGGTTTGCTGACTGCGCTGGCCGAGAGATGGCATTCAGAGACTTGCACATTCCATTTGCCGATGGGTGAGATGACAGTCACCCTTGAGGATGTATATAGGATTCTACATATACCGATTGATGGAGATCTGATTCCATATGATCGCGACGGAGACAGAGAGGTTTTGAGATGGGTGTTTCAGGATTTCGGCCTAGAGATGAGAGCAGGACATGTGGCATGGGACACCATGACCACGACAGGGTTAGCCTTGCCAGCTGTGATTGGAGGAGCTATCAGTGGGTTCCTATGTCCGGACAGGGCGACACGGGGGTTGGCAGTGGGCTGGGGAGGAGCACTGGAGACATTGGTGATGCAGCACACCAGATATGCGTGGGGTCCATGTGTGTTGGCCCACCTATATTATGAGCTTCACCAGTTTGTATACCATGGATCAGTGGGACTGGGTTGTGGAGTGACACTACTACAGGTTTGGGCATACGAGCATCTGCCTATTACACGACCGATACATTTCAGAGGGAGAGGTCATGGACGGAGTTTTGTTCATCTGTATGACATGATCACTTCGCAGCCGTGAATTGGAAGGTTAGAGTATTGGCGGTGAGTGATAAATGACATTGACATAGTCATCTGGAGGCCGTATCTAGGATGTGAGGAGTGGGAGGATGACACGGTGGAGCTGCCTTACACCTTCCGGAGCAGGTATCTGATTGGGCGGACGCCCTATATACTGGAGAGACAGCTGGTGGATAGAGTATGCAGGCAGTATGGCAGGATCCAGAGGATGCCACGAGGCTCGGGTATGTATGCCCGTACAGTTAGGGATCAGGTGCAGTTCGGGCCTTTATTGTCATATGATCAGGCGCTGACACAACTGGCAGAGATGGTGCCCCTACCCTGGGATATGTGGCCAGAGATCGAGGACACCGGGATGGATGCAGAGTATTCAGCATATTGGGCCGAGCATCCATTCCCTCGATTGACAGATCCAGAAGAGCTACTAGAGGGAGATGGAGGAGGAGATGATGATGATGATGGTGGGGATGATGGAGGCCGAGGCCGACGGAGGCGGAGGGGAGTAGTTGGGGAGAGGAGGGTGGCACCTCGGAGGGAGGGTGGACAGGAGGGACAGGCCCAGGTGGTGAGGGGTCGCGGTGGATTGCCCCTGCAGGTGCCAGCAGCACAGGGTCCTAGAGCACAGGAACAGGTACAGGGATAGGTGCCAGTATAGGCACAAGAGCAGGGACGGAGACAGGTATAGGGACCTAGGCATGTACCGAGATAGGTACCTGTTCAGGCACCAGTACAGGTACAGGGACAGGCATAGGGGCAGGCACCTGCAGAAGGAGAGCCACAGGCAAAGGCAGAGGGTGGGGATCCAGAGGAGGATGAGCTGATCGAGCTCAGGGAGATCTGCCAGGGCCAGGCAGATGAGATCCAGGATCTAGAGAGGGAGAGGGACCGACTCAGGATCAGGCTCAGGGATACTGAGCGGGAGAGGGATCAGGTGATTCAGCGCTACACAGAGGCTGAGACAGCGCTGAGGGTAGGGAGGCAGGCGGCGGAGGACACAGGAGCAAGCTACGCATATGTCCTGCGAGCCGGAGAGGAGATTGCCTACTGGAGGGACCTGTATTATGGTGTCGTGCCAGCAGATCAGTGGGCGAGGAGCTTCCATAGACCATCGCGAACAGTGACAGCTACGGGAGGGAGCCGGAGGAGACAGGCATCGAGTGGTGGGGTCATGGGTCCTCCACCACCACCAGATAGGGGGGACAGGCAGGGTGATCCTGGAGCGGGTCCTTCTAGGGCTCAGATTCCGTCGAGGCTAGGCGGCTCCGAGGGAGGGAGTTCATCATATCCATAGAGGGCTCCCTTGTATCAATATTTGTACCATTTTTTTGTATTGTAGACACTTGCGGGTGATTGTAGCCATATTATTTTTGACATCATTGTATCATGACACTTTATATATATGAGATGATTCATTTTTGCGGCAGCTATATGCATGTGTACCTATGTGATGAGATGTTCTTATGTGATGCTTATGATATGGATGCAAATATATACATGATGCAATGCAATATATATATTTTTGTTCTTTTATGTTTTATATGTGATGCATGATGCAAATGTGACTGTATGTGATGCAAATGAATATGATAATGCAAATGTAAATTGTGCTAACAGGTGTTGTGTGCAGGATGTGATGCAATTGTGATATCTATATGTATGTATGAAATGCTTATATGTGGTAATGTAGGTGCAGCTACATAAAATGCAAATGTTTTTGGTGTGTCATTATACTCAGTCATGTGATAGCAGGCTACGCGGACTCGAGAAGGACGATGGAAGTCAATCAAGAAAGGGGGATGAAAGACAGAAGATATGAAAGTGAAAGAGCTTCTTGTGCGTTATCATCATTGAGCTTTATTATGGCAAAATAGGTTATGACAATCGAGGCATTTGTTTGACCCAGAAAGTCATTGTACCTGTTTGCATGGAGATAAGATGGTCACAAACAAGGAATGCCCTAGTTCATACTAGACTCACTGTGTCCTCATATCCTCGGACAAGTCATAGCATTACCAAAAGACAATCCACAGACAGCAAACAAAATAGGTGACAATACCCCATCCTCGCCTTTCTAGTCAAAGACATCCTGGAGATAGAATCTCTAGTCAGAGACATCCTGGAAAAGCTAAAAGACATGTCACCAAAAAGATGAAATCAAAAGAAAACCAAGACTCGACACCAACATCCACTGTAGTCCTCAAGTTTAGTGTCTCTTGTCACTTGTATAAGTCTTATTTGACTGTGGTCACAATGTTTACTTTCACAAAAAGGATAGATAGCACTGAACCATATGTTGTATGAGTCTGTTGAAAGATTTGATTTGTTGAAGCTCATTGTTGCTGCTGTCTCATCTGAAACTGACTGAATCCATGAAACTGATACTTTATTGCGAAGAAGATGAAACTTTATTGTGGACTGGCAATGCAGATGTTGCTTTATTGTGGACTGTGCGCGGATAGACTGAAGGAAGCTGGAAGAAACTGTACTCCTCAAAACATGTGATGTTCTTAGTTCCACACCCATCACTAGACGTAGGAATTGCCTTAGCCACAGATAGGATCTGATTTATTATGGATGGAAAGGGAGTGAAAAGGGGGGTTTATTATGAATGGCTAACCAATCTTGGGTAGATCAATAACAAGCCATGATGGGAATGGGTAAGTTTATTATGAATGAATAGGTTGTGAGTGTGTGCAAAGTGAAAGGATGAAAGAGAATCCTGAAGGAGGGAGGAGCAATGTCTCTACAAATGGCGCTGGTGACCCAGTTTTCACCATGGTACTTGCCCAGGGTGCCACCGAAGTGGTTTTCACCATTGGACGAAATTATTTCTCTTTACTTTTTTTATTTTTCAATTTTTTTTGTTGTCACAAGGCGCCTGTTTGCCAGGTTTTCACCAAGTAACGATTTTTTGTTTTTATAATTTTTTTGTATTTTTGAATTTTGTTTGATTTTTTTGTATTTTTGAATTAGGATATTCCGAAGAGCTATGTGTAGAATCGGCGAAGGTGCATGCTATTGATAGGATCCTCCAAAGGTTCACCTTCTGTAGTAGAGAGCTGATATGCCCCAGATCCATAGGCTGCTGTAACGATGTAAGGACCAAGCCAGTTTGGTTCGAACTTGCCCTTCTTCTCTCTGTCTTGCTGATTCTTGGGATTTTCTCTGAGAACCAAGTCACCTACTTCAAATGTGTGATGCTTGACTTTGTGATTGTAGCTGCAACTCATTCGTTGTTGGTAAGCCTTGAGATGATTAAAAGCAGTTTGTCTCCGTTCATCCAGCAGTTCTAGTTCTTGTAAGCGAGAGACCTTGTAATCTTCATTAGTGATAATGTTTTGCAAAGAAACCAGTAAAGAAGGTAACTCGACCTCAATAGGAAAGATGGCTTCAGCGCCATAGACAAGTGAGTAGGGTGTAGCTCCTGTAGGTGTGCAGACACTTGTGCGGTAGGCCCAAAGTGCAGGATTGAGTTGGATATGCCAGTTACGGCCAGCGTCGTCGACTGTCTTTTTGAGGATTTTAAGAATTGTTTTATTAGACACCTCAGCTTGGCCATTAACCTGGGGGTAATATGGTGTGGAGAAATGATGGGAAATATGGAAGCGGTCACAGAGTTCACGAACATCCTGATTTTTGAAGGGATGCCCGTTATCAGTAATAATGGAATTAGGAATACCATATCGGCAAATGATATAGTTAAGGATGAAAGTAGCAATTTGTTTCCCAGTGACTTGCGTGAGAGGCACGGCTTCAATCCACTTTGTGAAATACTCTGTGGCTATGATAATGAATTTATGACCATTGGAAGAAGGAGGGTGAATCTTGCCTATGAGATCGAGTCCCCACTGACAAAAGGGCCAAGGAGACGCAAGTGGTTGTAGTTCTTGTGCTGGTGCATATATGAGGTCTCCATGAATTTGACATTGCTTACATTTCTTGACAAACTGATATGAGTCTTTTTCCATATTGGGCCAGTAATATCCAGTCCTGATGAGTTTCTTGGCCAAGGTAGGACCACTAGCATGCGGACCACATATCCCTTCATGCACTTCACGTAACGCAATCTAAGCTTCGTCTCTTTCTAAACATCTAAGAAGAGTGCCATCTAGACCTCGTCGGTATAGGATATCAACTAGAATGACATATCGAGAGGATTGGCGAATGAAAGTGCGGCATTGGTTATTCGATAGATTAGGAGGTAGGATATTGTCACGAAGATATGTGAATATGGAACCATATAACTAGGATTCGGGACCAACAACACATATCATTTCAGTAGGAGTGATCTCATATGAAGGAACCAACAGGTTGTCTACCAGGAACTCATAGCAGGTTTCATTTTGAGGCAGGTCAATTAGTGAAGCAATTGTAGCCATGGCATCTACAGCACGATTCTGCTCTCTTGGTATCTGCTCAAAATCTATCTTTGTGAAGTGTTGTTTCAAATCATCCACCATTTGTTTGTAAGGCATTAATTTTTCATCTTTTTTTTGGTAATCATCAGTTGCTTGACGGATGACAAGTTGAGAATCCCCAAAAACACGAAGTTCTTGGATCTTCCACTAAACTGCAATTCGTAATCCAGTTGTTAATGCCTCATATTCCGCTATATTGTTAGTGCAAGGAAATGATAAGCGGTATGATTTTGGTATAGAATCGCCTTGAGGAGTTATAAAGAGAATACCAGCGCCTACCCCATGCTGTGTGTATGAGCCGTCAAAGTACAGTTGCCATGGCCTTGCCTGTGATATTGTTAAAATGGATTCATCTGGAAATTCAGAATTTAGAGGAACATCATCTATCATGGGAGCATCTGCTAATTGATCCGCATTTTCTTGTCCTTTTATTGCTTTTCTGTCCACATACTCGATGTCGAATTCACTAAGGATCATTACCCACTTGGCCAATCACCCAGTAAGTGTAGCTTTGTTGAGAAGGTATTTTAATGGATCAATTCTTGCAATCAACTTAGTCTTATGAGTGAGCATATAATGTCATAATTTCTGTGAAACAAAGACCACAGCGAGACATGCACGCTCGATTGGTGTGTAGTTTAGCTCATATCCCACCAATGTGCGACTGATATAGTATACTGCTTTTTCCTTGTCGTCAGCAATTTGTTGTGCTAGGAGTGCCCCCAGTGGTATTGGAGTAGCTGATATGTATAGTAAAAAAGGCTGATCTGGAATTGGTGGCATCAAAACTGGCGGATTCAAAAGATAATCTTTGAGCGTCTGAAAAGCTTGTTGACAGTTATCATCCCATTTGAACTTGATATTTTTATGTAGCAGGTGCTGGAAAGGATTACACTTATTTGCAAGTTGTGCTATGAATCTTCGTATAGACTGGAGTCTCCCTTGTAAGGATCAAAGTTGACTGATATTTCTGGGTGGTGGCATATCCAAGATAGCCTTGACTTTTGCTGGATCGGCTTCGATTCTTCTTTTGGACACAATGAATCCTAGGAGCTTCCTGGAGGTTACTCCAAAGACACATTTCTTGGGGTTTAATCTTACCTTGTATTTTTCCAACCGATCAAAGACGACTGAAAGTATGTCCAAATGTGTATCTATGTCTATTGATTTAACCAAGAGATCATCAACATAATCTTCCATGGTTATGTGCATGAGATCATGAAAGATAGTGGTCATTTCTCTTTGATATGTAGCACCTGCATTTTTCAGCCCAAAGGGCACGACATTCCAACAGAAAGTTCCCCACGGACAAGTGAATGATGTTTTGTGTCGATCCTCAGGTGCAATCCTGATTTGATTATAACCAGAAAATCCATCCATTAAAGATAACATTTCATGACCTGCTGTGAGATCAACGATCAAGTCGATATTTGGTAATGGGAAGTCATCTTTCGGACAAGCTTTGTTGATGTCTCTGAAATATGTACATATTCTGATGCTGCGATCTGGTTTACTGACAGGTACTAAATTGGAGATCCATTCGGGATAATCAATTGGGCGTATGAATCCGACATCCAATAACTTCTCCAGCTCTGCTTTGACTAGTAATGCCACTTGTGGATGCATTTTCCTTAATTTCTGTTTCACTGGCTTTGCCCCCGGTTTGACTGTCAAATGATGCATTACCAAATCCGGATCTAGTCTAGGCATATCAATGTATGACCATGCAAAGTTGATTTGTCGTTCTTTGAAGAAGCTTATGAATTTTGACCTTTCGGACTCTGTCAATGATTGAGCCAGGAATATGTTGTGTGGAATCTCTTCTGTACCAATGCTTGTTTTGATAGTCTCCTCTACCAACATGGATGATTTTTCCTCATATGATGCTGGGAGAATGTTGAGCCTTCCATCTTCGGGTACCTCAGAGAGGTTTTCACCCTCAGATATGTCCTTTCTTTTTACTTTTTTGGAATCAGATAGCACCACAGTGTGGTTTTCGCCATAAGACCCTTGATTTGTTCTTATTTTCACATTTTTGCGACTGGAAGGTCCGACACCCTCACCAAAATATGCCATGTTGTTGAGTTCTATGATATATCCTGCTTTGTGGTCCCCAGGGGGAAGATCATCTCGTATGCCAAGATAGTCAATAATAGCTTCGTCATTTTGGAATGTGTCAAATTGTGCTGGTCCTTCATAATCCCAGTCAATGAGTTGGTGGTGAACAAGGGAAAGGCCTTTAATGTTTTCGGAGTTTGTAGGGCTAAGAGTGAAGATGTGGTTATATTCGGGTATATCGAGGCAATTATCGAGGTCATCGATGGCACTCTCCTCATCAGTTTCGATCGCAAGTGAATCCAAATTGTCGTCACTAGTAGCGCCTTCCGGGACAGGTGTCCTCATCCTATGTGATTTCGACCTAGAACCTTGATACGAAGACTGTGCGGAATCCTTATGGGTTGTTTCTTGACCAACTCTGAACTTTTTATAAAATTCCTCTTCTTCTGTGGGTTCATCTGGCTCTCTGAATGTCTCGGTGAGCTCATAGTCACTGGAGGATTTGTCTGAACCCCATTCCCATTCGTTGGAATCTATGGAATAGTAATCTTCTTGTTGAACTTTGGCAACTTTGATTTGTGATGCCTCTTCTGTCCTTTTAGTATGGATCTTGGAAGTCAAAAAACCAAGTCCCTTTGAGCGTTCCCTTTTTATAGTTAATTCAGGTTGTAAGGGCTCCATAACACCTTCTTTGCGTAACCCAAGAGGGCATTTTCCATCGTACCTGAATTTTTGTAGAATCTTGAAGCCTTTGCCATATTTCTCACAGGGTATATTGATCTGATCTTGTGTGTCAGCTTCAATGTCTTTATAGAGCATTTTGTATAAATCTTCCTCTTCTAGTTCGCCCCATCTTTGAAAGGTAGTAGGATCCCATTTGAGTATCATGATGGATATTTGCTTGTTAGGATGTGGCCTTCCATATTCTTTTGGAGAGCTCATGACTTGTCGTAAATACATTGTCTGATTTAAAGTGTATTCTCCCATGCCTTTGTCTTGAAATTTGCCTTTAAGTTCACCTTGTTTTGATGTCGAAGGTTTCAATGACTCAGGGTCAATGTATGCCGAAGAAGGAGCAGCCTCATGATTACTGGGAATGATGGTCTCAGTATGTGATCTCAGGTTATTGCAATATATGAATGGATTAGGATCACCGTTAACTGTTACCTCGACTCCATTATGAGGAAACTTAATGCATTGATGATATGTTGATGGGATTGCCCTCATTTCATGAATCCAAGGATGTCCTAGCAATATGTTGTATGTGAGATCCAGATCTAGGACTTGACAAACCACATCCTTTGTGACTGGCCCAATTCTTAGAGGTAAGGTGACTGTGCCCTTGGATGAACGTTCTTCATCATCATATGCCTTGATGGTGATTTGATTTGTTGAATTCACATCTTTATCAGAATATCCCAATTGTTTAATGGTGCTCAATGTACAAATGTTTAGACCAGCTCCTCCATCTATCAGGACTCGCTTTATTCGATGTTTGTGTATGAAGGCTTCAACATGTAAAGGTGCATTATGAGGCTGACTTACGGAGGCATCATCGGCTTCTGTGAATGTAAGGGAATGTGGAATGGAAAGGTATCCCACCATGGCTTGAAACTGGTCCACCTTCAGATCAGTAGGAATGGCAGTGTCTCTCAAGATTTTGTCAAGAATAGCTTTATGAGCAGGGGATATGCATAAGAGCTCAAGGATGGAGATGAGCGCGGGTGTCTTCCCTAACTGTTCTACAAGGTCATACTTAGGCTTGGTTGATGAAGAAGCGGTATTTTTAGTGGAAGCACCTGGCAGAGTAATTTTACCTCGACGAGTTGTAACATGACATTCAAAGGTAGGTTCGGAAGAAGATCCCACACCTCTTAGAACAATCTTGGGTCTCTGAGGAGGATTCTCAGGTTTAGGTTTTTTGTTCTTGATGGTAATAGTAGAGATATGATTGTCCATCGAGATGTGATTGATAGTTGAGTCATAGTTGTAAGGTGCTCTAGTATAATTGGCTTGATCATCTGTGACTTTGGCTTTTCCTTTGTCATGCTTTGGGAATGGTTCCTTAAACATCTCATGTTCTTGATTGGATGAGTGTCCCTCAATCTCAATATCACCTCTATCAATGAGATCTTGTACAATGTTCTTCAGTCGATGACAATTTCCTGTCTTATGACCCTTGCTCTTATGAAATTCACAATACTCATCATCATTCCACCAATTTGGTTTGACCTTTGGTTCATATGGAGGAAAATCTGGAACTGTGATCACTTTGTTTGCCACAAGCTTTTTGAAGACTGATTCAAGTGGTTCTCCCAATGGGGTATACTTCCTTCGTGATCTAGAAGTTGTTTGAGTATTCACTTGATTGTTTGTAGAACTTGATCCAGAAAAAATGAACTTGGGTCGCACTGTATTGGCATCAACAACACCATCATTGACTGTGTTCTTGTTTTTATTCCAAAATCTTGGCTTGTCTTTTCCTTTAAAGTCATCTTTGTTCTCCTTGAATATCTTAACGACTCCTTGTTCAATTAGAACCTTTTCTGTTGCTAAGCCTTTTTCAATGACGTCCTTGAAGGTGGACAAACAAGCTTTTCTTAGATCATAGCCAATGTCCCTGTTAACATTTTGTGTGAACATTTCTACCATTTGTTTCTGTGGAATTTCACAAGAGCATCTGCTGGCTAGATTTCTCCATCTTTGTAAAAATGATGCAAAAGACTCTCCCTCTCTTTGCTTGGTATTGCACAAAGTAGTGATTGAGATATCTATTTATATATTGTAGGAGAAATGTTGAATAAATGCCTCTGCTAAGTCACCCCATGACTTAATACTAGGAGGTAATTGAGAGAACCATTCCATAGCTTGATCGCCTAAACTTTGTGGGAACAATCTCATCAAATATGTTTCTTCTGCCGCTACCTCAATGCAAGCTATGAAAAATTGTCTTATGTGTGCCTTGGGGTCCCCTTTTCCTCTATACTTGTCAAATTTTGGCGTCACAAAGTGTGCAGGAAATGGAGGCATTGGAATGCTTTTGTCAAATGGATAAGGACATATGTCTCTCATAGTGTATGTTGGTTTTGGTGTATTCATGTCCTCCATTTTCTTTTGTAAATCTCTGATTTGTTGCTCCAAATTGCTCTTAGGTGGAGATCGATTTCTTGTAGCATACCCCATGTTTGAGACACCAATTTGAGGAGGAGTTTGTTGCATGTATGGATGATATTGATCATACACATGTTCATATGGAGGAGGTCTATATTGATGCGGCATATAGGGAGCACTTGGTATAGCTTCATGTTGAGGAACCCCATATCTATTTTGTGCATGTATACCATATTCTACAGGCATGTCATGTTCTATTGTATTGCCCCCAAATTTGACACGGGGTTTCCTTATGTCCAAATTTTGAGCATGCCTTTGAATGTCCAATTGTTTTGGTTGATCCATAGCTTGAGCATGTGATTGAGCATATCTATCTGCATAAGGCTTCCATAATGGTCTTCGAAGGTAAGTATCATATGTTTGACCATGTGTATGTGGGACTTCTGGTTTTTGAAGCAAATCTGATTATGATTCAGGTACCATATGCGGTCCTCTATTTCCTCCACTATTAGGTCTCCTTTGATCCATGTTGGAGTGAGTTTGTTGCGAGGGTCGGTTTTCCATAAGTTGAGACATGTCAAAATCATGAGGTATTTTAGCTCCACTTTGTGCCATCATGTGTAAAAAGTACTGTCTATCCCTCCTCATTATTTCTTCAACCAATCTATTGAAATGGGGATTCATTATGGATTCTTCTACATCTGCTAAATGTATTGAAAAGTTGTCCACATTGTCATTGTGTGTAGCATTGTTGTTTGTAGTGTCTGCATTTTCCACATTTGGAATGTTTCTATAAACATCCATGTCAGGCAATGTAGTGTGCTCGGGATTGAAAAATAAATCATTGTCATACTCATAAGAACTCATGTTTGCAGACTCTTGAGCTTCTTTAGCTTTTCTCCTAGATTTTTGAAGATGGGTTTCAACCATGAACTAGGTATTTGACCAAGATGTGAGAGACTAGATGAAAAATGGAAAGAGTATGGAAGACCAAGAGTTGTATGGAGTGTAAATGAATCTGAGGTGTACTTGCAATGTCCAAAGTGTAAGACCAAGTATGTATGTAGTAGAGTAGGTGTGACTTCCAAAGAGAGGATAGTTTCTCTTGATGAGGTAAGCTGACCTTGACTCTAACTAAGACCAAATGAGACCCAAAGGTAAGAAACCTTGATGAGGGACCACTTAGCAAAGTGTTGTTGTATGTAGTGTGTTGACAAAGTATGATGAGGACAAGCAAGTAACCTTTTGACCCAAGTTTAGACAAGTATGAATGTAAAATGAGATGTGAAGCAATGATGGACTGTATGAGACCCAAAGACAGGTTGAATGCTAGATGAAACCTAAAGAAACAACCTAGGAAGCTCAAGTATTCCGAAACTGATTTCTCTTGTTTGTTGGACTGTAAAAATTTTCAATTCTGGACACAGACGCTTCTGTATACTTCACAGACGCGATTCCCAGACATAGACGTGTCTCTGTTTGACACAGATGCTGCTAGACACACAGACGCTATTATGCCCTTCACAGACGCGCTTAGATGACTCAGACATGGTTAAAACAGACACAGACGCGTTTCTGTAAACTTCGTGCAATTTTTCCAAGCTGTGAAGTTGTTTTGTTGTGACCAAATCCGACTGTTTGACTATTTTTCGTGACAAGAGGACACAATGTTGATGAGGACTCAATGTTTGCAAGTGTTTAGACTCCACAATGACTCCAAGAAAAGTGTGTTGTTTGATGTAAAATTGTTTTGCATACACTTGAAGACACAAAAGACACAATGTTTTGCTGTTTGGTCTTGAATGTTTGAATGTTTAACATAAGACAAGCACAATTCTTATGGCTGGCCAAGACAATAGTTGTTGATCCTACATAGGGTTTTACTCCCGAGGCTACGCTATTCAGAGCAGATACTTAGATGCTTGACCTCACTGGCTCCACCCTTGGCACTCACTTCTCGGGTCAGCCAAGCATCAGTCCCCATGAAAACTCCCCATGGCAAACTTTGTATCTCTACTAAGAACCGTATGTGTGTGGGCCGCTACCAGAGGTCCGACCTCCTGCCTCAACAACTAGAAGGATTTGGGATTCTAAAACAAAAAGGTGCTAGTAAGGGCATCCGCTCTTGTGGCCATACATACGGCACTTTCAGCTCTGTAAATACAGAAGGCTCCCAGTCGGTAGGGGTTACGCCCTACAAATGATCAAATAAATTTGATCAAACGGGTTTATGGGGAGACGTAGTGTCGGTATGAACTAATCAGCACACGTTATTCATAGTTTTCACCATGAATACATTTATTTATAGTGGTTTGGAAGAAGATGGCTTTTCTTTTGCTACCACTTGGGTCGTTCTCTTCTCACTAGTAGTCCTAATGACCACACAGGAAGACAGGCCCTCTAAAGATTAAACAAAAAGAGCCTATTGCTCAAGACACAAAAGACAATGATTCAATTTTAGTGCACCAATGGAAGTGTTTGCTAATCTATGAAAACAGGGCACACAACAAAATTTCAAAACCCTAGCCAAGGACCTGCAACAAAATTTGTTAGTAGTTTGGGTTGTTTCAAATGATCACCCCTTCCTACAAGCACACAAGTTAGGTAAATTTTAGAAACCCAAAAGACTTTGTGAAAGAGGGGCCTTCAACAAAGACGTTTTGATTCCAAAACAAGCTGCACAAACTTAGTTAGCTAGATCTGAAAGGGTTAGTCCAAAAATAAACCAAATCTGAAACCCTAAGTGCGAAATCCGAAAATCGAATAAATGAAAATTTCAAAATTTCAAAATAGTCAAAAACACAGACGTTGTTACCCATAACACAGATGCATCTGTATGACACAGACGCGGTTCTATGATGCACAGACGCGGCCAAAAATCACAGATGCCCTTCTCCAACACAGACGCGGGCAGAAATAACGCAGACGCGCTTCTGAAACACAGACGCCCTTATCTGAAACCTGCAAAATAAAATTTGTTGAAAACACAGACGCGATTCCAGATTCTGCAGACGCTCCTGAAACTCAGAGACGCGATCCGAAAGTTCGCAGATGCAGAAAACCCTAAAATGTTGTCGAAAAATGTCCGATCTGCAACTTCAAAAATGCAAAATCTGCAACAAAAAGGTTAAATGCAAAGGGACAAGAGTCCCACCGGGCGTGCCAAAATGTATATGGTGAAAATGGATAACAATAATAACAATATTGAAAGGCTAAATGAATCCAACCACAAAACCCTAGCCTAACAATCAACAAAGATCCACCATAACATATGAAGATTACCTAAGACAATGCAAATCACATGAAATCACAAAGATTATACCATCACATGTCCAATAGGGTTTTGATCTCCATTCTTCCTATCTCCATTGATCTTGCTTGATATATTTGCTCTCAGATTTTATGTGCACAAGAGCTCAACAAAGAACGGAATGTGGTTGCAAGTAGGATCGTAATGTAGTCAAGTCCTCCAAATGGTCGATTAGGCTGAGTGATTAGAATGATTAGGGTTTGATAATGAAGAAGGCATCTCCTTAAATAGAAGACACAATATGAAATGGAGGGATAAGATTGAGAGGTGTAAAAAGGAGGTCGGCTAGGATTAGAGGGTAGGTAGAAGAAATAATAAAATAATGAAAGAGGTAGGTAGTGTATGAATTAAGAGATGAATGACATGTGTCATAGGTAGAAAAGGTTAATGAATTAATTAAATAAATAAAGATTTATTTAATTAATAGAAGAAGTGGGATCAATTAAATAAATAAAATATTTATTTAATTTAGGAAAAGGATAATTTAAATAAATAAATGTATTTATTTAAATGAGAAATAAGGTTAGAAGATGATAAATGAATTAATTAAATAAATAAGGATTTATTTAATTAATAGAAGAATTAGGCTTAGATAATTAAATAAATAAAATATTTATTTAATTAGACTAGACAATTTTAGGTGTCTACAGTGACAAACCAAGCTTCTGGAACAAAAACAAAAATGTTGTCAACGATGAGGTTGTGGATGCAAGAACTATCAAAAGTGCACAACCTGTAGTTCGATTTACAGGACAGAATCCCCCACCTCAGACTAACACAGTTGCTCCTCCAAATCAAGGTCGCATTACATCTCACAATGAACCTAGACCTCGTCAACAAAAACAAAAGAGAACATACACTCCCTTAGGGGAACCCATTGAAATAGTATTATGACAACTGGTTTCTCAAAATCTGGTAACTCTACCCAAAACATCAAACTATGAACCTCAAGTCAAACCTGCATGGTGGAGAGATACTGAACATTGTGATTTCCATCAAGGGAGAGGACATAAGACAAGCAATTGTCACATATTGAAAGATCTTATTCAGAATCTTATTGACCGAGGTGAAATCAAAATCGAAGGACATGACCCAAAAACAACAAACAATGATCATCTTAAGTTTAAAAATCCACTTCCATCACAAGATCAAAGGGGTCCTTCTACTTCAGGGAGAAACACAGATACCACCAATTATACGCAAGCCGCGTATAATTATACTGTGAATCACCTATACGATGCCAGTGAAAAAATTGCAACTATAACCATCAAAAATCTCAGCTCCACTTGCAATGTTGTTACATGTCGCAACAAGATTACTATAAAAGCATCTCCACAAGGCACCCCATCTATCCCAAAGCAGTATAACATTGTGGAACAGTTAGGCAAAACACTCGCACTGATATCTATCTTAGAGCTATTGTGCCTATCTCCATCTCATAAAACCATTTTGGATCAAGCTCTCCAAGAGGTGTCAATCCCTACAAACCTAAATACAGATTAGTTCCAAGCCATGGTTGGAAATCTAAAGTCATCACCTTGTCTCACTTTTCTGAAAGTGACAACTCCTCCTTCCAGCAACCTCATAACGCCTCACTACACATTGAAGGATTTATCAACCAGCATAGGATCAAGCGAGTCTTGATCGATAATGGAGTCGGCCTGAATATTTGTACACTGCAGTTAGTCATAGCTTTAGGATATGCAATAGAATCAGTGGATCCCCACAAGAAGATCACAATCAAAGCCTATGATGATGCAAAGTGTTCATCTAAAGGAGTTGTGGTACTACCCATCCGAGTGGGCCCTTTGGTGAAGCACATCATATGCCAGGTTCTGGACCTTCCTCTGCCATACAATTTATTGTTAGGAAGACCTTGGATACATGCCATGCAAGCCATTCCATCCACCTACCATCAGTGTATCAAATTCTCACATAACGGCGTAGAGATCATAATCCTGGGCGATGCAAACCCCTTTGCATATTGTCATAATATCAGTCATCAACCAGAGATTACCGTTCCTAAGAATAGAGAAGCCATCTCCTCCACATCATACATAAGTCCAGCTTCTCTTTCCAATTCAAACACCACTATACCTAAACAAGAAAAGCTCAAGATGAAAATGGCAAAGAAAGGTCCCGGGGAATACAATTTAAGTCAACTCTTTTGTGTAGGACAAATGCCCACTTCTCTTAGAACACATGGAAAACCTTAGCAGTTACTTCAACAACCACTAGTCAAGCCAACATGTACTTTGATGCCTTTCATCCTAGGAAAGAGTCAAGAAGAAGAAACCAGAGATGAGGACTTAGCAGAATGGATCTATAAAGATCCCATTACCACCGATATACCGCAAGCTACACTTCCCATGGATCAGTATGGCAAAGGCCTCCTCATTATGCAAAGAATGGGTTACGATGGTCAAAGTGCTTTGGGACCTTGCAAATAAGGAAGACATGAACCACTGCTACCAGAATCAAAGCCCAAAGATAATATAGGCTTAGGCTTTCAAAAGGAGATCCTTCCTAAGCTCAGATTCAAAGGAAAACCCAGCAAACCACTATATCAGCCTATTGCAAAGAGGACACCTTTTATTATAAAAGCAGCATCAAACACCATCGCAACTGCCCCACCGAGGCTCAAAATCCCAGCACAACCGCCTATAATACCAATCATCCCACTCATCAAACCAATGATCCCATCAACAGCAGCAATAACATCAGTAGCACCATTAGCAGCAACAACTACATCAAAACCTGCAGCAGCATCTACAACACCAACAGTTCCAGTAGAAGCAACACAGTCAACACTACCAATACTCCCCGTATCGGATTCATTGATCCCCATCATCCTTCCTGCAGCATCGATCATTTCATCTACAAAGGTACATCAACTAATCACACCTGTAGTGTTTAACACAAAGGACATCCCAGTATGGTATAGTAATCGGATGCTGGAAAGTGATTCAGAGACTGACTCACATGAATGGGAATTTGATTCCATCCAGCTTAATACTTCAGATGAGGAAGACACATCACCACCTCCACCCCGCAAAGACATCCCTGTTTATAGAGAAGCACAGATAAAAACCTCTTGGGTTCCTGAGCTGGAAACTTCTTCCACAGACCCTACGTCGCATCCTACGCCTGATTCTGACAGGGAAAGTACCATCAACGCCCTTCACCATAACGTCTTAACCCTCACTGACACATCTAACGAACTTCACCTAATTGATGAGATAATGCCCATTATCCATCCTGAACTCATCGAATGGAACCAACCTAATCCCCTGTGTCTTGACCTTTTCCAAAATGATGAGGCACTCATTGACTTTTTGAAACTGCAGGATAACATACCAAGCGGGGATCACAAAGCTGGATTCACCATAGAACTTAATAGTGCAACATATTTTGGGGCGGATGCCAAACCTTTCAGTTGCAAAAATATAACAATAAAACATCGATCTTCCAGTGAAAACCACACCATGGCACTGTTTGATTCAACAAAAGTAAAAAGAAAGAGCGTATCCAATGGTGAAAACCTCTCTGAGGCGCCTGAGGATGAAAGGTTTGACATCCTTCCCTATAGCACACAACGGGAATGATCAACGATTCTCATTGAGGAAACAAAAGAATACAACATGGGGACTCCTGAAACTCCTCACCATATACATCTGCCATCCCTTCTAACTCTAGAGGAACAGCCTAAGTTTGTAGAGTTCTTCCAGAAGCGTCAGATCAAATTTGCATGGTCATATGCAGACATGTCTGGGCTTGATCCTGATTTAGTCATGCATCACCTCACAGTAGCAGAAGGAGCCAAGCCTGCCAAGTAGAGGCTTTGCAAGATGCATCCTCAGATTGCAGTACTAGTCAAAACAGAACTCAAGAAACTCCTAGATGTTGGTTTCATTAGACCAATTGATTATGCAGATTGGATCTCCAATATTGTTCTTGTCGGCAAACCAAAAGGGGGCATCCACATCTGTACTGACTTCAGAGATCTGAATAAGGCATGTCCTAAGGATGACTTCCCCGTACCAAATATCGACATCATAGTAGACCTGACAGTAGGACATGCCATGCTTTCACTCATGGATGGCTTTTTGGGATATAATCAGATAAAGATCGCACCAGAGGATTAACATAAGACAACCTTCACATGTCCATGGGGCACATACTATTGGAATGTAATGCCTTTCGGTCTAAAGAATGTAGGAGTGACCTATCAACAAGCAATGACCACCATCTTCCATGACATGATGCATACTATGATGGAAGATTATGTTGATGACTTACTAGCAAAATCACTCACCAGAGAAGGTCATCTCGACATATTAGATAAAATCTTTGATAGACTGGAAAAATATCATTTTCGACTCAACCCAAAGAAATGTGTCTTTGGAGTAACCTCAAGGAAGCTTCTAGGATACATTGTCTCAAGCAAAGGTATTGAGGTTGATCCAGCAAAGGTCAAAGCAATCATGGACATGCGACCACCAAAGAACATCAGTCAGCTAAGGACATTACAAGGATGGCTACAATCCATCCAAAGATTCATTGCACAACTGGCAGATAAGTGTCACCCCTTTACACATCTGCTACACAAAAACATCCACTTTCAGTGGGATACCAGATGCCAGCAAGCATTCCAGATGCTTAAAAATTATCTCATGAATACACCATTGCTGATCCCACCAGATCCAAGAAGACCTTTGTTACTCTATATCTCAACAAGTACAACATTGGGAGTGCTACTGGCTCAACACAATGCAAATGGGAAAGAGTGTGATGTTTACTACATCTCTCGCACACTGGTGGGCTATGAACTCAATTACACACCTATTGAGCAAGCTTGCCTAGCAGTAATCTTGGCAACAACAAAACTGAGGCAGCAACAAAACTGAGGCACTATCTGTTAACACACAAGGTACAGCTCATTGCAAAGATTGATCCACACAAATACTTACTCAATAAAGCAGCATTGACAGGCCGCTTGGCCAAATGGGTGATGATTCTAAGCGAATTTGACATCGAGTATGTGGATCATAAAGCTATCAAAGGACAAGTTATTAGATTAGTTGGTCGATGCACCACTCATAGGCAATCATCCTCTCATTTCCAATTTTCCAGATGAAGAGATATTCATGATCACAACAGCACAACCATGGAAACTATACTTTGATGGTTCGTACACTAGGCATGGCTCGGGGGCAGGCATTCTGTTTATCACACTTCAAGGTGACAGCATCCCGAAGTCTTACAGGCTCACATTTCCATGCACAAACAACATAGAAGAGTATGAGGCCTTGATCACAGGACTCAGGCTAGCCATACAATGGAAATTACAAGAACTACAAGTATATGGTGACTCCCAACTGGTCATTCGACAAGCAACAAATGAATATCAGACCAAGGATGATAAACTCATGCCATACAAGCAAATGGTGGACAAATTAAAGGCATCATTTACTACTATCACCTTTGAGCAGATACCAAGAGATCAGAATCGAGCTACTGATGCTATGGCTACCATTGCATCTCTCTTAGATCTTCCACAAAATTCAACACGATACGAGTTCTTGGTAGAACAACTTTGGATCCCCGCTTATGATACCCCCGAATCTGAGATGATATGTCACCTAATCGGTTCCGAATCCCCATGGTATGGTGAGTTCTACACCTATCTTCGCGATCACACCCTTCCTCCTAACTAATCGAATAACCAACGTAAAACTTTCATTCGCCAAACTGCTCGATATACCATTATTGTTGAAACCCTATACCGACGCAGTCTTGATGGTACTCTCCTTTGATGTCTGGAACAAGATGAGATAACAAAGGCCTTGGAAGAGGTACATTAAGGAATTTGTGGAACTCATGCAAGTGGTCTATCACTAGCCAATAAACTCTTGTGCGCTGGATACTATTGGCCATCCATGGAAAAAGACTTCTACTACTTTGTTAGAAAGTGCAAGAAATGCCAAGTTCATGGAGACCTAATACATGCACCAGCACGGGAATTGCAACCAATCACAACACCATGGCCCTTTTGTCAATGGGGTCTTGACCTTGTGGGTAAAATCCATCCATCTTCATCCAACGACCACAAATTCATTATTACCACAACCGAATACTTCACAAAGTGGATCGAAGCTGTTCCACTTACTCAAGTCACCAGCAAGCAGATCGCCTCATTCATCCTTAATTACATCATCTTTCAGTATGGTTTACCCATGTCCATCATCACAGATAACGGTCTTCCTTTCAAAAATCAAGATGTCCGTGAACTATGTGAGAAATTTCACATCCAACACCGCTTTTCCACTCCCTATTACACACAAGGCAATGGTCAAGCTGAAGCATCAAACAAGAACATATTGAGAATCCTAAAGAAGACAGTCAATGATGTCAGTCGTGATTGGCATGTTCAATTGAATCCATCACTATGGGCGTATCGAACTAGCATTCGAACCCCTACAAATACAACTCCCTACTCATTGGTCTATGGTGCCGAAGCTATCTTACCTATTGAAGTCGAGATACCATCACTACGGGTTTCCTTGCATAATCTGATAGATGATGAAGCATACAGAGTATCCCGTCTCCAAGACTTAGAGCAACTTGATGAGAAATGACAAGCTGCATACAATCACCTCAAGGCCTATCAGCAGTGCATGACCAAAAGCTATAATCATCGAGTTAGACCTCGTACATTCGAAGTAGGTGATCTTGTTCTTTAATAAAATCCTCGTAACCAACCCAACCAACAACATCAAGGAAAGTTTGAATCAAATTGGTTGGGTCCATATGTTGTCACTGTTGTATTTGGGTCCGGGGCATATTAGTTGGCTACTTCAGAAGGAGAACCACTAGCAAATCTGATCAACAGCATGCACCTCAAACGGTTTTATACATAAGCTGCACAAAGCATCAGGCTCCCATATATACTGGCAAAAATACCAAAAACATCCAGATAAATGATCTGAAAAAATACAAAAATATCAAAATAGTAAAGAAAACTCATGCATCCAAACGGTGAACAACCACTCTAGTGGCACCTTGGGTAAGTACGATGGTGAAAACCTGGCAAACAGGCTCCACTCGTAACGGCTATGGCTCCATTATCTTTCAGACTTGTTGCGATCACATTCATTACATACACACATCCATCCGCCCAAACCATGGCTTGTTATAAATCTGCAATCGAGATAGTGCTCCATGCGTCTTGCATCACGCTTTTTCATAGTCATATCTAAACTGGGGGCAATGCCCTTAACCTATTGATGGAAGTGGATTCTACATTATTTTGTGATTCGTTGGGTTCGTCATTCAAAACTATCTCACAAAATCCAAAACCATTCAAAATATCTCACAAAATCCAAAAACACTCAAAACTATCTCACAAAATACCAAAAACATTCAAAACAATCACAAAATCCAAAAACATGATAAAACATCGAAAATCAATCAAAAACATGGCAACAACCTATGTATACTCATCCGAGCGGATACCAAACAACATTGTGACATACTCCAAACAAATGACCACTTATCAATCAACCAAACAATCAACATCAACAATCAAATTGTCTTCAACAAGGATGCATCCTTCCTTACCAAAACAAAGACAAGATGACATTTTCTTTGACAAGAAAATTTTGTTTAAGCTATCAAATACTTGGTTGATTTGTGGGTTATTTATATCAAGATCTTACAGCATTGTTTGTGTATCTTCGACACTTTATTCCGATGAAGTTTTGGGGCATGCACTAATGGTGTCTACGTGGGAAGTTCACTAAGCTACATGATCTTATGCAAAATGCAATCATAGATCATTACGGCTTGCTGACTACAGTGTATACCTCGACCATATGAGCATGAACCATTACCAAGGATCCATATTCGTTATTCTTTATGAATATACTGTTTTGATTGCAGGATCAATGCTCCTTCTTTGGTTCCTGCTCATCCAATTTGGATAAAGGTTTTTATCTCTTATTAAGGTGTGAACTTGTCTCAAGATATGATCAGCCCAAGATCAAGGAGGATGATCCAAGTCATGTATAAACAGAGATGATCCTTGCTTGTTCCACAAGCAATACTCTAGTCAACTTGACCCACTATATCAAGTTGTTTGTATTAACTTGCTATATCAAATCCATGTAAGAAATACTCTGGTCATCTTGAATCATTATGTCAAGATGCTTGTATTTTCTTACAACATTTTAAAGCTCAATGATGAAAATAGAGCACTATGGATCGTCATTTCATCTCATCTATTTATATGTTGCATTCCATTGCATATCACCCATCCATTCACTCATTCATATGTATGATTTGTATGCAAATGTGAACAAAGTTAAAATGAGTAGCTATGTGCAAATTAAGCTGGTCTTGGATACAATCGCTGTTAGTGTAGGTTTTTTTATTTTCCTTATGTTAGGGGGTATTTATTTTTCCTACACATATATTATTAAGCTTGCTTAGGTTATTAGGTGTGGTTAATATGAGGACACGTGGCGGAATACATTAGCTACATGTGTAACTCTCCACCTCACATGGGTAGTTGAGTTACACACCCTCTTTTGGCTTGTTGTGCCACCTCTCATAACCACTATTTTGTCATTTCCTAAGTGGGTTATGGGGTAGTTGGGTTTCTCACCCTCTTTTGGCCTTATGTGCCACCTCTTATAACTCCTTTTTTGTTTTCATGTAAGGAGGTTATGCCACATGTTTTGGCATTTACCAAGTAGGTAAAAACCTCCCACCTTTTATGGGGTAGTAGGTAAAACCTCCCACTTTTTATGGAGGTGGGAGTTAATGCACCTCTTGGTTGTATATGCTATTATTTTTCTATATAATAAGCAATATACTCTCACCTTCACAAGTCAAGTGATAGCTCGGTGAGAATCTTCTCTAAATTCTCTTCTTTATCTCTATTTTTCTCTCATATCAGATTTATCTTCATTCAGCTATTTTGATCTTCGATCATCCGTTGCTTGGAGTTGCATGTGATCTATGACCGATATCAGATCCTGGCTCAATTCTTGCTTCTCACATAATTTAACATGGTATCAGAGTCGTGTTGTCTGGTATAGCTCATTGCTTTTCTAATTTATTTGAGAGATTTGAGATTGTTAGATAGCTAATATTTTTCTTAAAAACCAAGTATGCTCTTCTCTTGCATTTTCGTGTGATCTGGAGAATCAGAACAGTTTAAAGGAAAATAAGCTTCTAGTTAAATCTGGTTTTATATATGTGTTCTTTGAGATCTGGGTGATTGCAGCATTTTTGGTAATATTGGAGGCTTCTTTAGCATTTCTAGAGTGTCCAGAAGGCTTGTGAAAATCATAAGTGACTTTTATTTCACCAAATTCAGAGTTTGGAGAACACAGTAAAAAAAATCAGAGTACTTGACGGAAAGCTGGAAATGAGCACTCTTCATAATTGCAGGTCTTATTGAAATATTCTACCCTTCTTTGTTAGATATTGCAGGTTGAATCAACTGCATTTTTTTTCCCTTCTATAGATCATATCTTTCTTCTCACAACTCTATTTTACAAAAACGAATAGTTGTTGGAAAGGTATTAAGATACATTGAGCAGCTATAAGGCTAATTTTTTCAGATTTTGTGTTAAATTTATATGTATTTAAACTTTCTATTTTGGCCATTAAAGCCTTAGAAAGCATTGTAATCTGATAAAAGCCTTGTAAATGCACTAATTATAAAGTGCCAACCTTGTAATATTTGGGGGGGGTGATTTCAAAGACTAGTGAAAAGGGGGGGTGTCTCTTGTGTCTTCTTTCTTGCACTCTTCTTGACTCTTTGCAATCTTCTTTTCTGCTATCATGGATGCATCTACAGTTCCACTTTTAACACCATATAATTACTTTGAATGGAAATCTAAGATGATAATATATCTGAAAAGACATGGATATCATCGTGTTACTATGGGACTTGAAACTGAACCTCAAGATGCTGCAGAAAAGATTAAATGGTTTAATAAATGTGATGAAGCTTTTGGTACATTGTGCATGTCAGTCTCTCCTGACCTTCTTTTTCACATTGAATCTGCTACTACACCAAATGCAGTATGGACTACTTTGGGAAACCTCTTTGGTAAGCAGGATGAACTAAGAGGTCATCAATTGGAGAATGAACTCATAGGGTTGAATCCAACCAATTTTGATACTATACAAGACTTCTTCACTAAACTTAAGTCTATAAGATTGCAGTTGGAACAGTGTGGAACTAAGAAAGATGATAAGCAACTGATCTTAAGTATTCTTTCTAAGCTTGGTCCTTACTATTCAGTGTTTGTTTCTACATTCTATGCTACCAAATGTGCCCTAGGTACCACATTCAAAATGCCTTCTTTAGATGATTTTGCTGCAGAACTCAGTAGGGAGCAGGACAAATTGGTTCAAATGGGTACAATAAAGCCCTCTAAGTCACATGCCTTAGTTGTAAATCAAGGCATAAAAGAACAGAAAGGGTCTAGTAAGCAAGATAAGAAACAAAAGAACCAAGGAGAGAAGAAGAAAGATCAGAAATCTGCTACTTCAAAAGCAGACAATGAGACCTCTTCATCAAAAGGTGAACAACCTAAGAAGGAGAAGGTCAAGTGTTCTTATTGTAAGAGGCCTAGTCATGATGAACATAAGTGTTTAAGGAAACAAATTGATCACCTTTCAAATCTTCTTGAAAAGAATAATATCAAGGTTCCTGATTCAGTTAAACAGAGTTCATCAGAAGGATCTTCTAAGGACATAGATAAGAGTAAGGGGAAAGGAAAGGGTAAGGCCCTAGTTGCTATTGCTTCACAACCAAATTCTTGGATAATTGACTCAGGTGCTTCACACCACATGGCTTCTTCAGAAGATGATTTCACATCTTTAGAGCCATGTTCTATGCCTTCCATCCTAATGGGTGATGACACTCCTGTTGAAGTGCATGGGAGAGGGTCTGTTGATGTGGGTGAAGGAACATTTGAAGATGTCCTTTGTGTTCCATCTCTATCAACTAATCTCCTATCTGTTTATCAGATCACTCACACTGGTTCTGGCAAGCGAGTTGAGTTCACATCAGATGCAGTGGTAATCAGCGAAATGCATAATGGGTCTACTGTTGCTGTGGGAAAAGTAGATCATCATTCTAGATTATATCAGTTTTCTCACTTTGTTCCTGACTCTCCTTCGATAGTTTTACTCACTCATGCAGATGAGGTGAGTTGTTTGTGGCATCAACGGTTTGGCCACTTGAACTACCGTTACTTGCAACAACTCAGTCAACAAGAAATGGTTTCAGGGTTGCCTTCTATTCGATTTTCTGATGGAGTGTGTCAGGGGTGCATTCTTGGTAAGCATCCAGAGGAGAAGTATGATAAAGGTAAAGCTTGGAGAGCTACACAACTATTGGAGTTGGTACATAGTGACTTGGCAGGACCATTTCCACAACCATCTTTCAGCAAGGCTAGATATGTCTTGACATTTATTGATGACTTTTCCAAATATACATGGGTTTACTTTCTCAAACAAAAGTCTGAAGTCTTTGAAAATTTTCTAGATCTCAAAGCTTTTGCAGAGAAACAATCTGGGAAGTTCATCAAGATTCTGCGTACAGATAATGGGGGTGAATATGTTAATAATCAGTTTGAACAATTTTGTGCTTCAAAAGGTATCAACATGCAGCACACAGTTCCATACAGTCCTCAACAAAATGGTGTAGCAGAACGAAAAAATAGGTCCTTGAAGGAGATAGCTAATTGTATGATTCACTCCAAGTCTTTGGCACCTCAGTATTGGGCAGAGGCCATCAACTGTGCGTGTTACATCCAGAATCGAGTTCCTCATAAAGCTGTGAAGGGGGTAACTCCCTTTCAAGCTTGGACTGGTCGAAAACCCACAGTTAAACACTTTAGAGTGTTTGGTTCTCTTGCATGGGCCCACATTCCAACTGAAAAACGCAAGGCTATGGATCCACAGAGTAAGCCTTGCATATTTGTTGGATATCCAGATGATGTCAAAGGGTATAGGCTTCTCCATCCCACTACTCATGAGTTGTTCATTGAGAGGAGTGTTCATTTTGAGGAGAGTTCTTCTAGTTCTTCTCATACCACCTCTCCATCCACTATCACATTGGAGAAATTGCATTATGATGACAGTTCTTTAGAGGATCTTAATCCTCCTAATCTTGATGAGGAGTCTTCTTCCTCTACTTCAGATGGTGACAGTGATGATGAGGATTCACATTCCTCTCATAGTCATTATTCAAAGGTTGATGATTCTCCCCCAGGCTCTCCAGCCTCAGTGCCTCTTTGGGCTCGACAAACTTTTGAGTCAGCAGGAGATTGGCTTGGTGATCCATTAGATACTAGAAGAACAAGGTCACAATTTCAGCAAGCTCCACATCTCTTCATTGCTTTAGCTTCTGATCCACAGTCCTTTCGAGAAGCTTCAGGTGTTCCTGAGTGGGATGCTGCAATGCAAGAAGAGTTCAATTCCTTGGAAAGGAATCACACATGGGATTTAGTTCCTCTTCCTAAGGGAAGGAAACTTGTTCGATGCAAGTGGATCTATCGAACAAAATTTGCAGCGGATGGGTCGGTTGATAAGTATAAGGCTCGCTTGGTAGCAAAAGGTTTTTCCCAAGTTCCAGGGGTTGATTACTCTGAGACTTTTGCTCCAGTTGCTAAGATGAATTCCATCCGACTTGTTCTTGCTATAGCTGCAGCCCATCGTTGGGAAGTTCATCAGATGGATGTGAAGAGTGCATTTCTTCATGGTGACCTTCAGGAGGAAATCTACATGGAGCAACCACAGGGGTTTGTTCAGGATCCTTCACTTGTGTGTCGACTTCGAAAGTCTCTCTATGGCCTCAAACAGGCTCCTCGAGCTTGGTATGCCAAGATGGACTCATTTCTTCTGATAGTTGGTTTCACTCGGTGCCATTCTGATCCGAACGTATACATTCTGCAACAGGATGAAACTCTCACATTTTTGGTTCTCTATGTTGATGACTTGTTACTCACAGGGAGTCACTCATCCACCATCAAAGCAGTGAAAATTGCTCTACATGATAGATTTTTGATGTCAGACTTGGGTCTTCTGCATTACTTCTTGGGAATTGAGATCACTCAATCATCTTCAGGAATCTTCCTTGGACAACCCAAGTACACTTGATATGCTCTCCAGATTTCACATGGCTGATTGTAAGCCTGCACCTACTCCATTTTTGTCAGGGGTCAAACTTGAGGCTAAGTGCTCTTCACCCTTGGTTGATGGCACTTTATATCGATAGCTTGTTGGAAGCCTCATTTATTTGACTCATACGAGACTCGACATTTCTTATGTTGTGGGCATGGTCTCTAGATTCATGCAGGAGCCACATGAGTTGCATTGGAAAGCAGCTAAGCGGATCCTCCACTACATTCAGGGTACTCACAATTATGCAATTCAGTATGTAGCAGGTGTGGATATTGACTTGGTAGGATATACGGATTCAGATTGGGCAGGTGATTCTCAGGATCGCAAGTCTACTTCTGGGTATTGCTTCTCACTTGGTTCTGGTCCAGTTTGTTGGTCGAGCAAGAAGCAGTCTGCAATTGCTCTTTCATCGACAGAGGCCGAGTATCGAGGGGCAGTCAATGCCACCACTGAGGCTATTTGGCTTCAGAATATTCTTACTGAGTTTGGTATTCCAGTTAGAAAGCCTACCATCATCTTTTGTGATAATCAGAGTGCTATACAGATCTCAAAAAATCCAGTTCATCATCATAGGACAAAACACATTGAGATACATATGCACTATATTCGGGAGCTCATTCAGGAAGGCATCATTGATCTTAAGTATTGTTCTACATCAGAGCAAACTGCGGACATCTTCACCAAACCTTTCACCGAAAGCAAGTTCCTTCATTTGCGATCTTTGCTTGGGATGCAAAAGGTGTCTACTTCAGGAGGGGCTTCTTAGTCCTTCATTCTTTCTCTCTCTATTTAGGGGGGGTCTATTCCTCTTATGGGGGGCTTCTTCTTTTGGGGGGGATATTTATGTACATGGGTACCTAACATGGCCTCATTTGTCGGGACCCATCTTTTCACCCACCTAAGCTACGCTTAAGGGGGGGTGTTAGTGTAGGTTTTTTTATTTTCCTTATGTTAGGGGGTATTTATTTTTCCTACACATATATTATTAAGCTTGCTTAGGTTATTAGGTGTGGTTAATATGAGGACACGTGGCGGAATACATTAGCTACATGTGTAACTCTCCACCTCACATGGGTAGTTGAGTTACACACCCTCTTTTGGCTTGTTGTGCCACCTCTCATAACCACTATTTTGTCATTTCCTAAGTGGGTTATGGGGTAGTTGGGTTTCTCACCCTCTTTTGGCCTTATGTGCCACCTCTTATAACTCCTTTTTTGTTTTCATGTAAGGAGGTTATGCCACATGTTTTGGCATTTACCAAGTAGGTAAAAACCTCCCACCTTTTATGGGGTAGTAGGTAAAACCTCCCACTTTTTATGGAGGTGGGAGTTAATGCACCTCTTGGTTGTATATGCTATTATTTTTCTATATAATAAGCAATATACTCTCACCTTCACAAGTCAAGTGATAGCTCGGTGAGAATCTTCTCTAAATTCTCTTCTTTATCTCTATTTTTCTCTCATATCAGATTTATCTTCATTCAGCTATTTTGATCTTCGATCATCCGTTGCTTGGAGTTGCATGTGATCTATGACCGACATCAGATCCTGGCTCAATTCTTGCTTCTCACAGAATTTAACAATCGCGACCGAGTACTCTGATACATCATTAATGCAAAGTCTAAAACACCTTGTATTCATCATGATCATATCATCATCATCATCATTACCTTTAGTTGCATTGGCATCAAAAACATTTCATATCATTTTAGTTGGTTAAAATGCATATAGTTCATTATCATTTATTAAATATGAGTCTTCTTATATCATTTTATCATTGCATAATGTTTAAGATTCATTCATATAAACCAATTATCCTTGATTGTATTAGCCATTTACTATGCATTCATTTAGTGTTAGCTATCCATTATCATATTATCATCCTTTATTATCCTTTATCATGTATCATTGCGTACATTCATTTATCTATTCATTAGTTAAAAGGTGTATTCATTCATCCATTATTAAGTGTCTTATTATGCTCATTTTAGAATTCATTTACAATGCATTCATAATCCCTTTTTAATTGCATTAAGGTGCAGTTATTAAACCATAAGCTGCATTATCATCACATTATCATTGTACTTAATCATATTTAGGACATTTAGAATCATAAAACCATTTGTCTCAAACATTGGTTCATACCATTTTATATTTACATTATACGTATGCATTCATTTAGACATCATCATATAAACATTTGTACTTTACATTTGTTTATCCATATTACATTCATCCAAAACACCATCTAGATGCATCTACATACATAGAATCATTCCTTCAAAACATTGCATTAACATCATTGCATATCATTATCTCATCATTATATCAACATGAAGCACAAGATCCTGTCCATATCATCATAAGCATACATCATCATGGCATTACATACATAAAGCAATACATCAAACAAAAAATGCACACATGTATAAACCTACATTCATATGCCAGTATTCAACATCATAAATCATCATAAAACACATGCATATAGGAATCATCTCATCAACACATACATATAGCAAAGTACAAGTATCCATCTAAGCATAAACTCCATACATATAAAAAATGCATATCATCAAAAAAAAAAAAAAGGGGGGGATCTCCTCATATATATCATCTCATGTATCAGAGTACAATGAAGTCTACAAAAATTGGCTACCAAGAGCCATCCAAGATACAGTCCAAAAATAACAATGATAACATACATGCATGCAAAATGCTCTCTCAGATGCCACTCTGACCAGATGTTGCACCACCATCACCACCTGCTCCACCACTAGTCCCCGCACCATCTGATCTATCTCTTTGTGGAGGCCCCATCAAACCCCCACTAACTCCTGCACCACCTGACACCTCTCTTCGTCGTGGACCCACCACACCCCCACTATTCTACATCCTCTGAGATCGCTCTGATCTATCCTGTCGCATCTGTGAATACCTCAGTGCTCGCTGACTAGCTGGCACCACCTGCTCATATAGACCCCACCAATAATAAACCTCTCCACCTGCTCTCCGTACCTCCTTCGCCAATGCCTCCACAGACGACCCCTGTCCCTGTACTCCCTCCAAAACCCTCACTCTCTCCTACAACTGGACCACCCTATCAATGGCCTGATCTCTCTCCCGCAGCACTACAGTCACCTCTGACTCTCGTGCAAATAGCTGCACATCTCTCGCTGCAACATCCGCCTCCAGATCCTCCACCCATGTCTCAGCTTATGTCAATCGAGTATGCAAATGTGCTAGCGTATGCTCCCGAGGATCACCACCCCCTGTCACTCCCTCCCCTGTCTTCATAGGTGCCTCTCCAGTGGCTCCCTCCCCTCTGTCCATCGGTATCTCCCTCTCCATACCTCGGCCACCTAATCTGACTCCACCTGACACCAACGGTCCCTGTGATATTCGCAGTGGCAATCTGCCTCTCCCTCTCTGCTGGACCCGACCACCTAAGCCACCTAATCCACCACCTCCACTATCTCCTCCTCCTCCGTCACCACCATCCCCCCTCCCTTGTGCACCTATCATCGATCCTCGACCTTCTCCCCTCCTTCGTCTTTGTCCCCTCTCCTCCTCAAAATCAGGAATCGGCTTTGCTGGATCTAATATCTGTGGAATTGGATGAGCCACCATATACTGCGTATACTCCTCTGATACCCCTGCATCTATCACCCTCGGTCGTATATCCCATGGCCTCGCCAAAAGCATCCAGAACTCTGCCAATGCCTGATCATATGGAAGTACTAGCCCCCATGCATATCTCTCTCAGACCACTTTGGCGTACTCTCCTGATCCCCTAGGTAATCCCTGTTGCCATCCAAACTGCCTCATAACTCTGTCTGGCACCTGTCTCTCTACATCGTAGGATGTCCTCCCAATGAGGAATCGGGTCATGAATACATATGGCAAGGCCTCCGCACCATCCTCCCAAGGCTCACACTCCAGATAAGGTCTCCAAATCATTGGATCAAGATCATCTAGTGCCCGCTGCCACCACTCTAACTTTGTTTGGTGGGGCTGACTCATCATGCTGCTGTACATGAACATATAGGGCTGATCAACTGCCTGAAATCTCAGACTCGCTGGTCGCGTCACTGGTAAGTGCTCCCATGCCCAAATGTGCAGCAGCATCACTCCCACTACCAAGGAGTCTCTCCCACAATACACTACCTCATGCAGCTCCTGATACATGTGCACTAACACGCATAGTCCCCAAGCAAATCGGGTCCCCTTTGTCATCATCTACTCTATAGCATGTCCCCACCCAACGGCCAGACCATGCGAGTGCCTGTCAAGACACAGTAGCCCTCCCACGATCCCAGACAAAACTGCGGGCAATGGCTTGTACAACGTCGCGATATCCTCCCAGGCTATGGAGTCGTCATCAATGTACACGTCCTCGACGAAGAATATTTGCACTGCTAGAGTCCCCCATGATCTATCATAAGTGACCAGATCACCCCGAATGGGAATATGAAGGATGCACCACACATCCTCCAATGTCACCGTCATCTCCCCCTATGCTAAGTGAAACGTGCATGTCTCATTATGCCAGCACTCTGCCAAGGCTGTAATCAACCCGTGATTCATCCGAATCATGGGCATATGCATCACATCATACAACCCAGTCGCTGCAATGCAATCAATCTCAGCCTCTGTCAGCCAATCGCGTAACCCCTGGGTAGCTAGATGTCTCTCATGCAATTGTAACACACGTAGATCCTCCTGCACATGGACATCAATCAATCATCATCAGTTGTTTTGTTTTCAAACTTTCTTCAAAGTTTAAACCTAGACTATCAACAGATACTTTGATGAAGTATCTTTGGGTCTCAACAGGTAAGCAATCATGGCACACCTAGACTTCAACAGACATTTATCCTAATGACATAAGTCTCATCAGGGCTGCTATAGTTCAAAACAACTCTCACTTCACATCCCTATTCATCCATCATTGGCATCAAGAGATTTTTGTTCACACAAACTGAGGCATCTATTTTCCTAAACAAAAGCGCTATCTTGCAAACAATAGCGCTAAACCCCTAACAAAAGTGCTTAATCAACCCTACAAAAGTGTTAAAATTGCAAAAGCGCTACAAAACTTATGCAATAGCGCTGCTTAAAGACAAAAGCGCTCAATTGACCCCTCACTAGTGCTAAACAAACAATAGCGCTCAAACATGCATACAATAGCGCTCAAACATGCATACAATAGCGCTCAACTTTTCAAAAGCGCTCAAAAAATAGCCCAATAGCGCCATTGCGGCACAAAAGCGCTAGTTAATTGGACAAAAGCACAAAAACATAGTTTTAGCGCTATTGTCCTGACTCAACTTGGATTCAGCAAAAAACATGACAAAAATGCATAAAATTCAATTTTTTAAATTTGCGTACCGCTGGTCCGTAGTCGTTTGGCCGCTGGAATTGCCGGACTCGCTCGAAATGGTGCTCTGCAATGGGTATCGGCATCCTGACTGCTGCTCGCTCCTCCAAAAGGTCACTATCAGAGCTTTGAATTCACACTGGTCGCAGTAACAAATGACCATGTTTTCACCCGTTTCTCCCCATATAAAACCCTTCACCAGCACTGTAACTTTCCCCCGCTCACCGTCGTGGTCCCCGTGAACTTCCTGAGCCTCCCATTTCTCCATTTTACCTTCAATTTCTTCTATTTTTCACCCATATTGCTAAATTTTTCTCTTCTACCACCTTACCAATTTTCATTCTTTTTCGAGAGATCACCCGATTTTTTTGAAATTTTTCGGCCCATCTCTCGAGGGGGCATACCACCCATTAAATTTACATTTTATGGGGTATTTCTTCACACCTATTTCTCTTTCTTTGAAACGACACGATAAACTGCATCGTCTCAAAGAGGGGCAAATGTAGTCACATAAATCTGTCCATTTAATTAAATGAATATTTCATATTTATTTGATTAAAAACCCACTAGCCATCAATTAATTAAATTAATATTAAATTAATGCATCTTCAAACATTCTCCTATTAACTAAATAAATTATTCAATTTATTTTAATTAATTAATTCAACCAAATTCACAATCAATTAAATGAATAAATCATATTTATTTCATTTAATCCCCTATTTCCTCTTTTAAATAAATTAAATAAAATATTTATTTAAATCATTTATTCCCCCCCTCCCACTTGTATTTTCCTACAAATGCAACTTGCACACATTTATTGAAATAAATTAATTTATTTTAAATAAAAATCATATTTTCTCTCACCCACCAAACCCACTTGCAAATCTAATCCCCTTCTAGATTCTTCTAACCCCCTCCTAATTAGCCTAATTCATCCCTTAATTATTGTCACATTCCTAAGCAACTTGGAGTCACTTCTAAAAGACTTCAAAGTCTTTGAAAAGCATTTAATGCTTTGTGTGTTCAACAATTTAACCTCCAAAGTCTTCCAAAACCACTAATGGCTCTTACATGACCATTTATGGCTCTTACATGACCATTTATGGTTATTTCAACTTGCACTCATGTGTATCCTCAAGCATTTATTGCTTTGACCATGGTTATCCCTTTTGCCTTTGCACAAGAGTTTATCCATTGGATAAAAGTTTTATTCTTTGATTAAAGAATTTATTCACTCAACCCAACCTTGACCCTAACCCCCAAGTTAACTCTCAGGGCATGTCAAGCATTTAATGTTTATTCTCTACCCTCTCAACCTATCTCACATTAACACTTGTCAACCAGGGATTGGGTTGAAAGCCCTCACATGGATCTCAAATCATTCAATCCTGACCCTTGTTGAGATTACTCAATCTCAACCATCCATTGCTCCATTTTTCCTATAAATAGAGCCCATTTCTTCATAATTCAGACCCTAAAAACTTGTATGCATTTAATCTATAGTGAATTTTAGATAACATTTAGCATAAATCACTAATATATTGTTATCTTGGACTAAAATAAATCTTAGTTCTTTTTCATAATATGTTTAATTAGTTTGTTTTACACTTGCATTGCATAAGCTTGAGATCATCTACAATCTTGAACCTCCATAAGCATCCATAGTGCAAAAAGCTGCTGAGAGCTACACTATTTTAGAACTTGAAGAGGAGAGGAACAAAGGAGAAGGAGCTAAAAACATGTTAAGAGGCATTTGGAGATGCCTTTTTATATTTGTGTCATTTGTTAAATATGTTAGCATGATCTTAGTATCTCTTTTGATATGTTTGCTTAGATTAGTTCTTGGTTGAATAACACTAACGATTTTTTGTGTGCTTTTGTGTGTTATATGACCACAGGTTCCAGTCTAACCTTTGGGTATTTTGCAGAGCATCACCTGGTTATGGCATAAAAGGTTTTGTCATGTAAATTTTGATAATCTGATCAAAATAAGCAAGAAACACCGAGTAAGAGGTCTACTGAGTCTTGAGAAACCTGAGAATGCTATGTGCCAAGGATGTCAGATGGGTAAGATGACAAGATCAAGCTTTACAAGTAAGTCCTACACTTCTAAGGGAATTTTAGATCTTGTGCATATTGATCTTTGTAGTCCTATGAAAGTTCAAAGTTATTATGGTGATAAGTATTTCATATTATTTGTGGATGATTACTCAAGGATGATGTCAGTAATGTTTTTAAAAGAAAAATCAGAAGCTTTTCAAATGTTTAAATGGTACAAGGCAAGAGTTGAAAATGAAACAGGAAGACAACTGAAATGTCTTAGATCTGATAGAGGAGGAGAGTTCACCTCTGATGAGTTCAACTTATTCTGCAATGATCATGGTATAAAAAGACAAGTCTTTGCACCGAGAACTCCACAACAAAATGGAATTGCTGAGAGAAGAAACAGATCTATTGTCGATTGTGCCAGAACTCTGATGATTGAAAAGAAAGTGCCACAAACATTTTGGAGAGAAGCAATAAGCACAGCAGTTTACACCTTGAACCGAGTACAACTGAAGAAAGGAACTTTGAAGACACCATATGAAATCTGGTATGACAAGAAACCTAATGTAAGTTACTTTAAAATCTTTAGAAGTAGATGTTATGTTCACAAAGATGACAGAAATGGTAAGTTTGATTAGAAAAGTGAAGAAGGAATATTTCTTGGTTATTCTTCTAGAAGCAAAGTATTTAAATGTCTGATCAAATCATCTAACAAAATAGTAGAAAGTGCAAATGTGAAAATTGATGAATTTGCAGAAATAAATGATGAAGGAAACTCCAAAGAACTAGAAGATTATGAAGGATTTGTATATGTTCAACCAAGAAGTCCTACCGAGAAAACTGCTAAAGAAAATGAAGAGATTATCCAATTACCGAGTGATGAAGAAGATCATACAGAACTTACCGAGCCTATATTAGCCAAATATGTCAAAAGGAATCATGCATCAAGTCAAATTATATGAGATAAGAATGATCCAACGATGACAAGGAACAAACTGAGACAGAACACATGTCTGATATCTGAATTTGAACCAAGGATAGTGAAATAGGCATTTAACAGTGAAGATTGGATAAATGCTATGACAGATGAGATTGATCAAATCAAGAAGAATGACACATGGACACTGGTCCCAAGACCGAAGGACAAAAATGTAATCGGTACAAAGTGGATTTTCAGAATCAAATTGAATCAAAAAGGTGAGGTCATTCGAAATAAAGCAAGACTAGTTTGCAAAGGTTATGCTCAAGAAGAAGGAATTGATTATGGTGAAACTTTTGCACCTGTGGCAAGACTTGAAGGAGTAAGAACATTGTTGGCATATGCTGCTTACAAAAATTTCAAAGTATATCAAATGGATGTCAAATCTGCATTTTTGAAAGGTATATTAGAAGAAAAGGTTTTTATTGAACAACCTGAAAGATTTGTTGAAGGAGAGAATAAAGATTAGGTATGTAAACTGAACAAAGCTTTATATGGTCTAAAGCAAGCACCTAGAGCATGGTATGAAAGATTGCACTCTTATTTAATCAAGATTGGTTTTATAAGGACAAGTGAAAACAACAATATATACATGAAGAAAGATGAGGATAATGGAATATTGATCTCAGCCATATTTGTTCATGACATTATATTTTGTGGAAATGACACTTTATGCAAGAACTTTGGAAATGAAATGTGCAAAGAATTTGAGATGTCATTAATCGGTGAAATAAAGTATTTTATAAGTCTACAGATACTGCAAATAAAAGATGAGATTTTCATTACTCAATCCAAGTACATAAAGGAAATCTTAAAGAAATTTGGAATGGAGGATTCAAAACCAGTAAGTACTCCTATGACTACCAACTGTAAATTATCAAAGAATGATGAATCTGCATCTATTGATGAGACACTTTACCGATCTATGATTGGAAAGTTGCAATATGTTGTTCACAGCAGGCCAGATATAGCACATGCAGTAGGTATAGTTGCAAGATTTTCTGTAGATCCCAAGGAAACACATATGACAACAATCAAGAGAATTTTCAGATACTTGAAAGACATTGAGGATTATGGCTTAGTATATGAAAAGAAGAATAATTTTGATTTAAAAGTTTATACTGATGTTGATTTGGCAGGCAATATTGATGACAGGAAAAGCACAAGTGGAGGAGCTTTCTTTTTAGGAGAAAGACTAGTAAGTTGGCTTAGCAAGAAACAAGGATGTATTTCACAGTCAACAACAGAAGTTGAGTATGTTGTTGTAGCATTGAATTGTACCAATATAGCATGGATCAAACAACTGTTGGAAGACATAAATGAGAAAGTTATCGAGCCAGTAACTATATTCTGTGATAATACTAATGTCATTAACATTTCAAAGAATCATGTAATGCACTCTAAGACAAAACACATCTCTATCAAATATCATCGTCTTAGAGAATAAGTTCAAGAGAAGAAAGTGGCATTGGAATATGTTAGCTCAAAGGAACAAATAGCAGATATTTTCACCAAGCCACTGCCAAGGGACATTTTTGAGTATCTCAGAAGTAAGTTAGGGGTCCTACCCCTATCTTCTATTCACTGACTGAGTTTGGTGAAAGCATCAATTCAATGACTCTAAAGAATACCTTTTAGAAGTTGATGTTGATTTACACACTTTAAGAGGTTTTCTAAAGGTGTGCAGGAAACAATAACAGATAACAGGAATTGAAGACAAGATGCTCTGACCGAGACTGAGTTGATACTAAACAACAAAGGAATTACTTCATACAGGAAGAAATTATGTATTAGTTTTCTTTTGGTATTGTTGTCAAAGGGGGAGAAGACTAATGTATGGGGGAGAAGACTAATGAAAGGGGGAGAGAATTTCAGCAATCACAGCAATCTTAATTCGAATCTTTTAGGTCAAATCAATTGGTTTTGCCATCAATGCTAAAGGGGGAGATTGTTGGCATTATAACAGACAAGAGAAGATTGTTGGCATTTCAATAAGGATATTGAGAAGGTTGTTGATGATTATGGATATAACTGATTAAGGATGTTTACTGTCTTAAAAATATTATTTTGTCATTGATGTCAAGAAATTGATTTTCTGATTTAGTATGATGTTACCATATCTTAAGAAGTATGTTTTGAAGAGAATTAAGATGTCAGTAAAAGACACAGAAAGAATGTGATGAATAAGGGGAGGAATAAGTTATTCAATGGGCAACTATTATCGAGTTAGACAATGATGAGATCATGATGTTTAGATTGTTTTGATATCCTACATATGCTATTGTTTGTAAGGTTAAATACTATACTATGTTACCGAGCAAGGAACCTAGTCGGTAAACCCTAAGCAACCTAGTCGGTAAACCCTAAAGTTATCGCTATTGGTTAATGAAGGCGGAATGTCTACCGAGTGAAGTTTAGTATTTACCGAGTTGCAACTAAGTAATAACAAAATGCATTGGATGAATACATACGTTATTTAATGATGGAAGCTGATGAGCTGGATATGATTAAATTATTGATACAATGTGTATGAAGTTTGTTAAGGATCTATGGCAATGGAAGATCGACAGGAAGATCTACAGCTCAGATTGAACTGCAATACCCTAGCACAAGTTCCAAGAAATGTATGCAAGTTCCAAGGCGAGGTAAAACGTTTTCAGATCAAAAGATACATTGAACCTGGTCAAGATTGAAAATCTGATGGCTATGATTGATCATGGAAAATGTGATCAAGGAGATTAAGCGATTAGCAAATTGTTTATAAATAAGGAACTGTTGATAAACAATGTATGTGGGCAAGTGTAAGCACAGGGATGCTACATAGTGATTACCGAGCACAAAAGCTTGAAGACCTGTTTGAATAATAGAGTAAAGAACCCAGCAAAGGGACAAGATAAGTCCTATGACTAGATTGTATTAAGCAATTAAGAATTTTCTTTAGCATTTTAGATGTGAAGTTGTAGATAGATTTTATTACTGTTATTTATTTGTAAGTGACAGAAAATCTCTTAACCGAGTGGACTTAATAGTCTTATTTGAAAATCCTCTAGCAAGGTGACATTCTGATTGAGTGTTTGAAACCCTTTAACAAGGTCACTTCTAACAAGGTGAAGATCCTAACAGATCTAAGGGAAATCCCTTAACTAGGTCACATCTAGCAATGTGTTTGTAATCTTTAACAGGATTTGCTTTTAACCGAGCATACTCTAGAAGAGTATATTTTTTAGTGGGTCCGAAATCCCACAGTGGTTTTTCCCTATTTGGGTTTCCATGTTAAATCTAGTGTTATATGTTTTGTGGTGTTATCTGTTTATGAGTTTACATGTTTTACAGTTTTGGTTACATATATTTGTTAAAGCTACCGAGGTTGAATCTGTTGAATATATTGAAGATTAAGTTTGTATGATTCACCCCCCCCCCTCTCATCTTTTTAACAATAAAGTTGTATGTAGTATTGCCTAGAAATTTTCGTGTGGGTTGCACATGAGAAAAATATTTAATATTGGGAAACCTAGTAACAAAAAGTAAATGTGGTAGCAATGATTTTATGTAATCATGGTTTTGAGGCAAATTGTTTTACCTTACCAATTACTTTCTTTGTGTGAGATTGATTCTTCAAAATAATGCACATGTTTCATGGTTGAGGCTGGTGGGTTAGTGTTGTTGAAGATATAGCTATGATCAAATTCTCTAACTTAGCCTAGACAATACAAATGTCTAATTGACCTATCGGCCTTAGACATTTGTATGATTTCAATTACCTTTTCTTATTATGAATTTTAGTCTTAACTTTCAGATTACACGTAAATATTATGATTGTAAATTGAAATTGCTATCGACCTACATTTGTCATCAAGTTAATTGTTAATTAACTTGCTATCATAATTGAATTCATTTGTTATCTGATTGTTAGTGTCTAATAGTGTTTAGTTAGTGTCAGTTATGGTTAACCGATTATTCTTACATCGATTCGCTATAATCTTGATTCATTAATGAATCGGTATGTATCGTTCTTGCCACCTTTCTGTGTAATTAGACACGTCTATTTTGATCACCATGGGTATCATATTTAGTATGATTCGGTTCCTCTTAAGAGTCATGATGAGGACAAGGCTCTGCAGATCAATAGAATAATAGCACCGATATAGATGACAAGGAGCAAGTCGATATAAAGTATAGAGACAAGAGTCGAAGAATACAACAATAATATTATAATTGTCTACAGTCTGTAAGGGAGTCAACACTGATCTCTATTGTTGGTGAGGACATAGTTAGATTTGAATGTTTCTGGGCTATCAACAAGAGATAGTAGTAAATAAAGGAAGTTGAATATAACGATGATAGAATAACATATACAGAATACACACACACAAGTTCGGGTACCATACTTGCTTAGGCAGATAAATGATAACACATAGTAATTCAAAAATAAACACATAGCAGATCGATACCTGGGATCTGATCAACATGGTATTAGAGCCAGGTTGTACACTCCCATGTTTGTGCACTGATGGAGATTACATCTGAGCCTGAAGTTAATTAACAGTGTTCCGATGACAGTCACATTATTGGGTTCACGTATTGATTCCATAGTTATTCTATGGACTTCATATTGTTTCCACGCTACACACAAGTAGCATCAAAAGGGAAGGGCATGATTGGAAGGTAGAGATGATTCTGCGCATCATGTTGTGATTGTGAGGATTTTTGAAGCAGGTTACGAACATCATTCAAAGCATGAAAGTTAGAGAAGTGTCTCAGAAGCTGTAGTAGAAGATGTCCAGTCATGTGTGGATAAAATGAAAGGGATAACTATGAAAGGGGGATGGATTGACTCATCTCACAAAGGTATAATGCAAGCGTGAAAGGATGATGGCGTCGTTGTTCAAAGGATTTACCACTTAAGCAATAAATAAAATTAAATTGCAACATGGCATACAGAATGTGAGATTTTTTCATTGTCACATTAATTCAATGTTCTGGTAGATATGTGTGTGAATCATGAGTGAGCGATACCCATCAAACGATGAAGCCTCTGGCTCATCGCCTCATTTCTAGTCTCCATTCTATATGTTTGTCGAATCGTATCATATTTTTGTGAAAGTTCATTATTGTCATTGTTGAAGTTTGTGTGGTTAATACCGCCTCTATCCAAAGCCATGAGACTATTTTGATATTGAGCCTTCAAATTATCGATTCTATGGTGAAGGCTGTCATATGAGAACATGAACTGGTTCTGGTGGTGAATGTTTCTAGGTAGTAGCATTTGTAATTTCTGCTATTGAGTTGGTTGGAGGATTGAACTGCAATTGTCATATGACACACCTGAAATTCCATTTCATGATTTGGATTTCCTATCGAAGCAGTGGTCGGGAGGTATTAATGGTGATATACCACAGGGAATGCAAGGGTTCCGCATGTTGTGGGATGGAGACTGGGAGTCAACCTCCTCTGCGTCTAATATGAGCGCCACAAGGCTTGTGCAGAGGTCATGTGCCACACTGCTTGTGGGGGTGGCTAGGTGGTTGATCCCCTCTGTGGTTCCCCGAGCCTTGGGTGGTGAGAATGAGTGAGTTGTTGAGACTTGAGACTTTTGTTCTCAGTTATAACTGGTTACCAAACCAAAGAACTGTTAGCACATTATATAGCAAAGATATGTGTAGAGAACAACAATACAAGGGAGGCTTCTAAGATTGCAGACTTGATGTCATAGTGAATAAACATATTGTGCAGATATTCGGTGGCATCTAACATTCAAACTTGTCAAAACTTCAGAGGCATATATCTCAAGTTTTTTGAAGTTAATTTATTCAGTTGTTCCCTGAAACAACAAGATCTGATATAATGTCTGAGTATGCAGGAAAATCATCTGAATTTGTATCTATTAGAGTTGTGGTGTAAAGAGGGTATGCTTCTGTAATAGAGGGAGCAAGTGAGAAGATAAGCTTCAATTGATATTCGAGGATCTTGACCATATTGATTCAGAAGGAGTGGACCATGTCAAGATGGTTTCCCTAGTGATTAATCAGAGAATTATGCTTCATGAGATGGAGTCCCATGTAAATAGATTGGAAGGCCTTTATGTTGATTCTCGGGTCATGATAGTTTTGGATATATGAATACTTGGTGAGCTTGGAATACATCAAGAGTGATGCAGAATCCAACCTTGTATTTCTTGAAAGGTTAAGGCATGTGGAGATCAAGTGAAAAGGTATGCTATTCAATTAAGATGCATTGGCACTAATGAGCAGATGATGGACATTCTCACCAAGCCTCTCTTCAGAATAAAGTTTGTGCAATTTCTAGGTAATCTTGATATGGTAAAGAATGAAGCCCTAGCTGAGAGTGAGTCTCAGCACCATTAATTTTGTTATATGTTATACTAATGTATTCTTCTATTTGAGAAAAAGATGTTTAATGTGTAAACTATTGCTAATGCATTTCTCCTTGAGGGAGACTTGAAGTGAAAGCTCTTATCTCCAGCCTCTGATATGATTCATGGTGGATGCCATGTGTGTGACGCCATGACAACATCACGTGAGAGAATCTATGATGAATTTCTTGTACTTATGTGTTTACCCTGTGGATGAGCCATGGTGAATATCATTGTGAGGTGATGATCTCACAATGATGAAAACTTGTACATCTCAGCATTATTGTAAGGTGACAATCTTACAATATTGGTTGGATAAACCATAATGGCAGATATCATGAGACGTGATATCTATGGACATGCCATAATGGTTGATATCTTGAGAAGTGATATCTTTGGATAAACCATAATGGCGGATATCATGAGACGTGATATCTATGGATATGTCATAATGGTTGATATCTCAAGAAGGAGATATTCATGGTGGATATCATGTGACGTGATATATGTGGACATGCCATGAAGTAATATCTATGGATATGTCATAATGGTTGATATCTCAAGAAGGATATATTCATGGTGGATATCATGTGACGTGATATCTGTGGACATGCCATGAAGTAATACCTATGGATATTGTAATAACCCACTATACTTAACCCAACAAAATTTTGACCCCCCCCTTTTTTTTTAATCATTTGTGTTTGATTCAATCGCATACTCTGGGCATCTATCCATTTGGATTAGGCATTCATCCATCTGGGATGAGCATCTAACCACATGGGTTAGGCATCTGTCCATACGGGACAAGAGGTTTCATCTATCCAATACAGGATAGGCATCTACCCATACGGGGTAGGCATCTATCCAACTTGGGATAGAAGGTGCTCTGGCCAGAGACTTAGACTCATCGGGGCCATTCGGGTCCTGAGTCACTCACTAAGTAGTACACTCCTCTAATAGGAGTGCATCGAGGTCGCCATCCTTAGGAGAAATCAAAATAACATAATGCAATCTTGAATTCTGCCTCAGAATTTGGCTTAAAGCCTCGGGAAGTCAAGCGAATCCATACGGGATTCTTTTCGAGTATGCATTGAATTACTTTTTCCTTTATTTTCCTTACCTTTCAATTAGGAGGCTTTGTAATCCATCTATTATACCAAATCCTAGACTCCATCCCGAACGCCTGAGTACTAGGGACAACTTTGTCCCTAGACTACCTACATACCCGTTTCAGCACGGGATCAAGGCGTAAAGTATGTAGTTTTGTTTTCTAATCTATGGTTTAATGTAAACTATTTGGTGGGTATGCAACCCTTTCTGGGGTCAATGTCCCAGACAGTTTCTTTGCGGTTGCTACCCACGATGGTAGCATTTAAGCAAAGGCTCAAGATGGCCTATTGCTTGTGGCCTAAAACAACTAGATCCTAATACCTATCATAAGCGTCACCCTTGACCCAATTGTCAATCGTCAACATCTCTTCGAGATTAAGCCAAATTTATAAAAGCATTTCACTCAATCAACCCTAAAGGGGTTTACTATGGTTTAACTAGCGGATGTAAAATCATTTAAGGATTATCTTATTAGATTATCGATCCAAGAGGGATTACCCGCCCCTTGGATTTTAACTTCCAACTATCCCTTATTACTCCCCGACGATTTATAGGGACGATGCCATAGATGTCTTTGATGCAGCTTTATTAGGTGTTAAGTGCAGTAGTTCAACACGATGACATTACTTGTAAGCATGACCCAGAGGCACCGTAAATACCAAACGCTGCTAGGTTTTTGTTTTCCAACTCCCTTTGTTTAGTTTTCTAACTAGGAGGTCTAACTCTTATATTCAAATGAAATTAACCCTATTCTAATGTAGATATAATGGAAACCAATATTGAGAATCAAGCCACAAAATAAACTCTATGTATAAAGAAGAAAAGTCTCTTGAACTAGAATAAATGAGAGATCTACCATCTAACATCATGAATTATGCAACTAGCATGGATAAGTGAGAAAGTGTAACTTGTATAGAGATAACAAGAAAAGAATAAATGTGCCCCCAATGGCATTAACTTCGTCTTATTCTAATTTTACCTCTTTTATTTTTCTTAAAAAAAACCATTGATACTTAGAAAGGGAAAGAAAGATTTCTTTAGTCAGCTTGATCAAATCTAAATTCGTGACTTAAATGAATCATCTAATTAAAAGGATCTACTTAGAGCAACTTTACATTAAAATTATTGTGAATGAATTCCAATTAAACATTCCTACTTAAGTTTTCCAAATCACTTTGATAAACAATTTTTTTTTTTTTTTTTCCATTTATCTAATTTTAATGTTGACTCAATTTTAGGGACCAATTCCTTTCTCCCCCTTTAGAGTTTACCATTGATAATAAAATTTGGTTTTTCAATTAATGTAAATAAATCAACATTATTTTTCTATATATGTATGTTTTATATTATATAAAACCCTCAAGTCATTAACACCATTATTATTTTATTAATTTATTATATCTCTTTTTTTTCTTTATTATTATGTTTATATAAATACATAATCTAAAATAAAATAAAAAGGTAATTTAATATAAAAAAAACTAATTCAAGGTATGGCTTTAAATGTCAAAGCGGAGAGTGGGGCCACGGGTCCCACCACCACTGCGGGCCTGCTGGTGCAGGCCCGCAATGATGAGGGGACAGTTGTGGGCCCCTCCACTACCCCTGCGGCCACCACCACTGCGGACCTGCAGGTGCAGGCCCACAATGATGAGGGGACGGTTGTGGGCCCCACCACTCCCTCTGCGGCCACTGTCGTAGTAGTGACCGCAGGGGTAGTGGAGAGTACCACTCCCCAAACGTTAATAATAATACCGCCCCCTTCACGTGGAGAGTACAATTTTATTTTATTTTTCTTAAACGTATAAATTTAATATTGTAATATGTGTGTGTGTGTGTGTGTGTGTGTGTGTGTGTGTGTGTGTGTGTTAAAGGAAGAGATTTTCATTTGAATGATTTTCACATGAAGAAAAGAAGAAAACAAGATTCTTACATGAGTAATTAATTTATTTATTTTTATTCACCGTAAGTTTTACTCACAGGAAAGAAAATAATAAAACAAGAAAACAAGATTGAAATTAATCTTTATTCCCAGTAAGTTTCATTCACAAAAAAACAAGATTTCATACATGAGTAATTAATTAATTTATTTTTATTCACAATAACTTTTACTCACATGAAAGAAAAGAATAAAACAAGAAAACAAGATTGAAATTAATCTTTATTCCCAATAAGTTTCATTCACAGGAAAACAAGATTTCATACATGAGTAATTTATTTATTTATTTTTATTCACAGTAAGTTTTACTCATAGGAAAGAAAAGAATAAAACAAGAAAACACGATTGAAATTAATCTTTATTCCCAGTAAGTTTCATTCACAGGAAAACAAGATTGAAATATGTTCTAAGAGAGAAATTAAACTATTTCTTTCAAAATACATAGTTCACGCATGTCAATTAAAAGAGGAGAACCAAGATACTTGAAGCTTGATGTAGAATCCCCTCTGAATTCTTCAACTAGCCTCCCTTGATCCTTTTTTGCAACTTTTATGGATTTTCTTCAAAAACAACTACTTCACAATCCTACAATGAAATGTGACTACCAAAAAAAAAAAAAAAAAACTAATTCTTGAGAAAACTTTTCTTCAAAAATAATCAACTCCCTCTTTTTGAAAACTTGCATACAATATATAGGAAAAACCCCTTAATTCCACTATCTAGATAAATTAATTGAAAATGAGATTCTTTTTCCAATATTGGATCCATGCAAAATTGATTAATATCCTAGTGGGGGAGTTACATGCAAGGAAATTAAAGAATGAAGATTTCTCTAGAAGCTTCTAATTTCTCCTACAACATGTGCCATATTTGGAAATGGGAAAATAAATAATACCTATTTAAATTATATTCTCCAAGTGTGTATGTGGGTCCATTAGTTAACCTTTTATAATAATTATTCAACCATATTCAATAGCTCAACCACAAAAAGATATAATACTAATTGTATCAAATCAAAAGTGATAAAGGAGGGTTATGACAGATATGCCATAATGATGGATATCATGAGACGTGATATTTGTGGACAAGCCATAGTGGTGGATATTACATAAGGAGATATTTATGGTGGATATCATGTGATGTGATATCTGTGGACATGCTATAACACTTGATATCATAGTGAGCCGATATCTTCCTCTTCCACATGTAAATGTAGCTATTGTGATCAATCATCACAAGAGGTGATGTAACTTATTCGAGAATTCCTCCCTAGCTAAGAGGGAGTGTTGAAGATATAGCTACGGTCATATTTTCTAGCCTATCCTAGACAATACAAATGTCTAATTGGCCTATTGGCCTTAGACATTTGTATGATTTCAATTACCTTTTCTTATTATTAAGTTCAGTCTTAACTTTCAGATTACACGTAAATATTATGATTGTAAATTGAAATTTCTATCGACCTACATTTGTCATCAAGTTTATTGTTAATTAACTTGCTATCATCATCGACTTCATTTGTTATCTGATTGTTAGTGTCTAATAGTGTTTAGTTAGTGTCAGTTATGGTTAACCGATTATTCTTACATCGATTTGATATAATCTCGATTAATTAATGTTAATGAATCGATATGTATCGTTCTTGCCACCTTTCTGTGTAAGTAGACACGTCTATTTGGACCACCATGGGTATCGTATTTAGTATGATTCGGTTCCTCTTAAGAGTTGTGATGAGGACAAGACTTTGTAGGTCGATAGAATAATAGCACCAATATAGATGACAAGGAGCAAGTCGATATAAAGTATAGAGACAAGAGTCAACAAATACAACAACAATATTATAATTGTCTACAGTCCGTAAGGGAATGGATTAAAGAACAATCAACACTGATCCCTATTGTCGGTGAGGACATAGTTAGAGTCAAATGTATGTCTGGGCTGTCAACAAGAGATAGCAGTAAATAAAGGAAGTTGAATATAACGAAGATAGAATAATATATACAGAATACACACACACAAGCTCGGGTACCATAATTGGTTAGGCAGATAAATGATAACATGCAACAATTTGGAAATAAACACATAGCAGATAGATACATGGGATCCAATCAACAAGTGTTTTAGCTTGGTTACCATTTTATTGAAATTTCTTTTGAAGAGTGCATATCTGAAGCATGGCATGGGATGTATGGATACATTCAATGAAACATGGAGAACTCATTGGAAGAGCTTGATGTTTTAGAATTATTCATAGAGAATCTATAAGTGTATTGTAATGTTTTTGTTTCTAAATAATATATTGAATATGGATGCTTTTGGAGGATCGCTTTTTATCTCTTGAGGGTTTTCCCAGAGTATATCTTGTGCAGTCTTGTGGTATGCATTTGATCTTTGCATATGGTTTTTTTTTAAGCTTGTGTGCATTTTTTTCTCTCATGGGGTTATGTAGGAAATGGTTTGATCAACTTGTATTATTTTATGAACAATCTTAATCTCTCATTGATCATGTTACTAACATGCAAACTTAGAATACTTCTATTTGTACATTATATGACATTTTCATCTTGATCTTGTGTGGGAATAAAAATCATTTGAATGCAATTCCTCAGCCAATGAAAAGCAACATAACATGTGGTAGAGTACACACCTTCAATAATATAAGGTGACATAACATTTGCCAAAATCTCTGATGATTTTCATAAAAAATGGTTAAATTATGATATTTTTGTAAAGGTTTTTCATTTTATCAAAATGATTATCAAGACATTCTTGATGGTGTACACAATAGTAGAATTTGTATGTTAAAGTGAATATGTAAGAGACTCCATAGGCAAATGGTATTCTTAAGGGTTTCACTATGCATTTTACAAATTATTTTATTTTTTCGATAGAATAATCACAAATCTAGAAAAAAAATTCAAATATTTCAAAATCAATTTTTTAGTAGAAATATTTTGAGGTGGATCCATTTGTAGGGGTATAATGAGGAGTAGATCCATTCACAAGGTTAGAGCGTCATAGAAATTTGAAAAATTCAACTTTGAAATCAAATATACCTATGCTTTATTTTTTGACTATGTTACTTCTCTAGAATATTGGTTGATGATATACATCCTTAGAAATTGCTTCCAATTTAGAAAATTATTTGTTCAATGCAAGATTTGAATACCATCATGTGTGTATTTGTAGAATATATTGATTTTTATACTTGAATAATTAGCATGAGAGATACTAGTGGTTTCAAAACCTTCATAAATTGTACTAAAAATTTAGTATATTGTACTTGCAAAGATAGAGGGTAAAAGGAAATTCGTGATATGAGACTGTAAAAGTAGTTGGGACATGAAAAGTTGATTAATTTTCCTTAGGATAATTTTACATTGATTTTATTGACATATAAAGCTTTGCATTCTTATATAAAATTGACCAAAATTTCTTACAAGAAAGTAACTCCAAAAATAACCAAGCATTATTAATTATTATATTAAAAGCTAACACATATTCATGAATTAATATTAACATGTTAATTTATTAATTAAATTATCTAACCTACACTATACATGTAATATAAATTTTAACATTATTCCCTTATAACATCAAACCAAATAAAGGACAAAAAACTACATGGACTAAACACAATATTATGTCTAAAAATATGATTAAGTGCCTCCACCAAATCTCCCACTTATCGAACACACACCAAATTGATCACATCAATAGATTTCCTAACTATCAAATTTTGTAGATCCTTTGTATAGCATAAGAGTACTAATCCCAACCTCCATGCATAATGAAAGGCCAACTCTATTTTAAGTGTCCACCCTCCAACCATGTAAAAATGCTTCCTCTCGTGTTGTGGGAACCATCACTCCTAAGGTGTATAATAGGAATAAAAATAGTGTAAGTACATTAAAATCACCCATTTTAGGGTTTACAATATCTGCCAAATAAGTAAGCACAACTACATTAACCCATCCTATTTCAAATGTTACACAACTAAGAAATATTTCTAAGAATTACCAAGAACTCTTGCTCCATGAAGAGACACAAATGTAGTGGTTCTTGTCAAACAATCTACCATCTTAGAGTAAGAAGCAAGATCAATATGTGTGAATGGGAACTCCTTTGTCCTCTAGCCCTTCCTACATGACTCTATTAAATTAACCCATTTGTTGCAACATTTAAGTCTTTAAAATGCCCATTAGGTGTAGTGTAATAACTCTAAATATACAAGCATATGGTGATATAATAATAAAAAATTAAAATATCAATCTCCAACAAAAATGCACGTTTGAATGTAATTATGTGACAAATTACAAGTTTGACAAAAATAAGCCCATTCTTCCACCATTTGCATGTAATTTACTTTTAACTACATTCTCAATATTAAAACAAATCTAACTTAAAGGGAATCTGAAGGAAATCCTTTCCTTTAATTAAATTATTCTCTAGTACATGAATTTCATTCTATCCAAACTCCTGCCATAAAATTTCCATTATTGTATGGAATTAGTGTATATACATGTTAGGCTCAAAGAATTATTGTACATGACAATCAACATGTACTACTAGATCTTTGGAATATTGTTGCTCATTACATGTTTTAAGCTATTTTAAAGAAGATTAAATAACTAATATACTTGATAATATATATGCACTTTAGACCTAATGTCTTCTTGTAAATTCTTATTACTAAAAAATATAGCCTCTAGCATATAAATTTCACATTCTAGACACATTTTTTTGTCATCCTATAAAACAAAAAATTCATATACCCCCTCCAACTTCAAAAAATATTCTTCATCAAACCCATTATGTATATCATCTCATTAAATTAACACTAATATCAACATTAAAGATGTTATCTAAATTACTCAATATTAAAATTGCCATTTTTTCCTTTTGGTTGAAGATAATGATACTAAATTATTTTTATTGTGAACAACTAAGAAAGAGTAGCAATATAAAATAGATGTAGCCTTTGTTGGTGTTAAAACAACCTTATGTTGTATTGGATACTATTGTTGTGATATTACAAAATATGTGACAAACATTTGTAGCTTCCTTCTATCACAATAATAGTCATCTACTACTTTTGGTATATCACTTCACACCTACCATAGATATTCTTTCGCTACTAACTACAAACACAAATTAAGTGGGTTTACAATCTCTCTAAGAATATCACCCTCTTTGATCCAACACCACATCACATGCTCCATTTTAAAGGATCATTTGCACTCCTACTTTGTTTGTATCCCCTTCTTATGAGGGCTCTTTAATATCATATTGAAAAATAGGAAGTAAAGAAAAATTAAAAATGTAGATTACATCTTTGCAAAAATAGACACAAAAATATATGATAATATTAGTATTTCTCATTGAGATAATTTTATATTGATTGAATTGGTTTCTAAAACATTTCTTTCTCATACAAAACTACCCAATTTTTTTTATGAGAAAGCAACTCCCAAAATAAGGTAACATTAATAATCACAAAAAAATTGTATTTTTGTATTCTTAACATTGTGAGTAAAGTAACATTCCACTACCTCAGAAAAAGACAAAATAGATGGCTTTGAAGTCTCTCGCTCCCAACGGCTCTCCTACCCCCTCTGGTTTGATTTCTTCCCTTCCCTCTTCATCTGGTCCACCCCCTCCTACCTCAGTGGCTATGGTGGGTGCTAGAATCCAAGAACACTGAGAGGGGGGGGGTTAATCAGTGTTCTACCAGAATGATCAATTTTAACCTTATTAAAACATGCATTCACCAACTACTAAACCGGTACATATAAGAATGAAAGAAGTAAAGCAATCAATAAGCCAATCACACAAATGAATACCATAACATGGAGAATTATATGTGGAAAACCTCAAAGAGGAAAAACCATGGTGGGATTTGTGACCCACAATATCAATCCACTTGCCATATGAAAAGATATTACAAAATATGGGGGCCTGCACTTGCAGGAAGGCTTATAGCCTAGAGCACACTGCTCATCACAAAGGAGTCTCACTGAGTATATAAAAATCCAGACTACAATCCGAAAGAATGAGTGAACTGCAATGATAGCATCTCCTATGCCTGAATTTAGTTCCTGTTAAAGCTCTGTGTGTTCCGGTCTGAAACCCTAAACCCTTACCGGAATACCCTCTTACAAAATCAGCATTCCTCGCATTACAAATATCACTCTCATATATCTCATAGCCTCACATACTCATCACACAAAATGATCTAATCAAGTGACCTATATACCCTTACAATCCTTCATGCCTTATGTCGGCTTACATAGATAATTACAAAATGAATATATATGTCGGCTCAATTACATATATACATGAATATCAAAATCAATTGCCGATTGTCGGATCTCCCAAAATGATATCGGCCTCCAATATCTGTAACTTGATGAAGTCATGTCGGCCTGCAATGTCGGTAACCAAAGAATTCCTTCCAACTAGTGAAGATACTTGTCGGTGAAGGGTCTGCCAGTAAACAACCAAACCAAAATATGAAAGTCAGAACATGTTGCCATCAATGACAACATATTGAAACCAATCAAATGAGTGTCAATTGGCAACAGTGGGTGCTTCCCTCAATTCTAGGAATCCCACTTTGGTCACCTCTCCTGGTGCTACAGCGATGCTCGTGAATCCCATGGGTTCGATGGCCTCTGCTCTAGCCCGTGGTACAGCGACTATGCCTGTAAACATGCTTTGAGTGCCCCATTGCCCCCGCCTACAGGGAAACGTAGCTTCGCCCGAATTGTTCAATCTATGGCTCCCTTCTCCAATGGTGTTTGTCCCCTCTCCTGTGCCAAGACATCCCCTGTAATTGTCTATGGGTAGGACAAGGTGGATAACATTGGTTTTATCAACGTTGTGCCCTGGTGTGCAAATTCTCTGGGTTTTGGCCATCCCTTCCAGATCTTCTGGTGGGTAAGTGACTCTTCGAAACCCTTCATTGCTTACAACAATGAACTATTTCCTTGCGCTAAAGATTTCTTCATTGCCTCATTTACCTCCTCGGAGGATAGGGATTTGATTCTAGTCAAGGTATGGGCCTGGGATGCCCACCCCCTCTCAATCAAACCCTGGACTACTGCTTTCAACCCTCTCACTAAACCACTTAATGTGTGTCTAGTATGGATCCGCCTTCTGAATCTCACCCTTCATTTTTTGGAGCATTCTTGTTACAAGGCTATTGGCAAATCTTTTAGCTACTTTTTGATGGTGGACGATGAGACCTCCTCAATGGGCCATTCCACTTTTGCTCATATTTTGGTTGACATCGATATTGCTTCACCACTCCCTGGTGATGTAGTCCTCATGGTGGGGGATCGGCCTTGGAGGCAGCCGCTCGATTTTGAGGACCTTCGCTTTCGCTATCGAAAATGCTTCACCACTAGCCACTTGGCCTCGGAATGCTCATTTCCACATCGACGTGGGTTCCCCACTTGGTGAAAGGATGCTACTCTAGACCATTTAACGATTTATGCTTCAGAGGAGCTCTCTGACGATACGAGTGAGGGGTCACCACCTAATCCTTGTGCCCCACCAGGGATTCCTGTGGCTCCCCTGCATCCTATGCAATCTTCGATCTCACTTGATGCAGCTCATGTTAAATCTTTTGCGGCCTCCTTGCAACCTATGGATACTCTTACAGGGTCTCCTTCTGTTGATTCTCTTCCTGAAGATCTCCTGCTCGAGGACCCTAATGATTCTATCACTTGGACAGTGGTTCGCCAATGACGGAAGGGGAGGAGCTCTCTCCCTCCTAGTCTCTCCCTCAAACTTGGCTCGGTCCCCCCTTGATTTGGGATGATTGTGTGATGTTTCCACAAGCTTCTTCACTTGTCTAGTTAGTTATGTATTTTTGTTTTGTGGATAGTCCTGAACTATGTAAAGGGTCGATGCCCTAGTCAATGTTGCTTTTTAATTAAAAAACATTGTGAGAAAAGTGTTTGCGTTAAAGATTTGAAACTGTCATTTCCCCACATGTCTACGTTTAACGGATCTCTCCATGGCATCGTAGCTTTTGCTTCTACAATCAAAGGGATTGGAGACACTTCCTTTGTTTCATCTACTACATTCAACAAAAATGAGGTTGCCTCATTTGTTCTGTTAGTGAGTGGTTTTCCTCTTGTGGCTATATTTCCTTTGGCTATAGAGGTTGGTGTTTGTTCCCTACTATCTCCACCTATTTCTCCCGCCTAGTCGATTGTTGTTGTGGGGGTTGGTGGTGATCCTGATGTTGCTACCCTATCTGGTGACATTGTTGTTGCCTCTACTCAGGATGGTGACCCTATTAGGACTAATGTGGGTTCTAAGGCCCCTCACAGACTTTCTTCCTTTGCTAGTGAGCGAAGCTTTGCTCATGTGGCCAGATCTACTGCTCATCCCCCCAAGGGAAATCATCCTCTCCCTTGTGATCTCCCCTATGGTAGTTTGTGGCCAAGATGTGGTGAAAAATATTTGTTTCTACCAACGTTGCGCATTGATGTGCAAATTTGTTGGATTATGGCCTTCTCTCCCTAACCTCCATCGTTGGGTGAGTGATTCCTAAAAGTCTTTGGTTGCTGGTAGCATTGAGCTTTACCCTTGTGCTAAAGGCTTTTTATTGCTTCCCTTGCTTCTTCCCTTGATCGTGACTTGGTGTTGGGCAAGTTGTGGGCTTAAGCAGTTAGCTCTCTCTGTCAAACCCTGGACAACTTCTTTTAACCCTCTTATCGAACCACTCAATGTGCGTTCGGTATGGGTTCGCCTTTCTAATCTTCCCCTTCATTTCTGGGAGCATTCTTGTTACAAGGTCATTGGTAACTCTATAGGTCAATTCTTGAAGGTTGATGATCCCACATCTACCATGGGTCATTCTACCTTTGCCCTCATCTTAATCGACATCGACGTCTCTATGCCTCTCCTTGGGGATGTGGCTCTTATGGTTGGGGATAGGTCATGGACTCGATTGTTGGATTATGAGAGCCTCCCCTTTTGTTGTCGAAGATGCTTCTCAACGAGTCACTTATCCTCAGATTGTTTTCTATCATACCACAAAGGTGTTGCTAACTAGTGGAAAAATGCTATTGATGATCACTTGACTTTCAAGGCTACTGATTCTAATGTTTCTATTGACTCCTCATAGGAGGAGGAGGATCACTCCCGAGATAAGGTTGTGCCTCTTACTATTGTTGAGGCATATGTTTGCCCCCTCATTGCTATTGATGCGACAACCTCTGGCCTCGAGGCTTCTACACTTGTTGCTCCTATTCTACAACATCAATCTACTCATGGTGATTCTACTCCTGATGTTGTTATGCAACAACAATTTGCTCCTTCTGTGGACAAAAACTCTGCAGGGATCTCCCCCTTTGATCCTTCTTCTGACGTTCCTAATAATAGTATTGCCTAGATTGTTGTTTGTCGTAAGCAGGAGGGGAAGTCTTTGCCCCCCTCCCCCCCAAATTTCTTTGGGTGTTTCTCCCCACTCTTGAGTTAAGTTTTGGGGATGTTGTTGATTTGACAGTCTTTTAACAGTGGTATTATGGCTTGCTATTAAAGACTTGTACGACCTAGGACTGTTATGGGTTGGCACCCTTTTTTATGCTTATTTTAATAAAAAAGATTAATAATTACTAATATTAAAGATAACACCTATTTAGAAATGAACATTAACATGTTAATTTTTTATTTATTATCTAACCTATTTTAAAGATGTAATATAAATTCAAGTATTCTCCCTTGTTACATCAAACCAAACAAAGGACTAAATACTACATAGATTGAAATTAAAAAAATTAATGAAGCACCTCACCAAACTTCTAATCACCTAACACACTTTAAATTGGCCACATCAATAAATGTTGTAGCTATCAAACATTGCATATCATATGTACCACATGAGAGAACCTAACCTAATCTCCATGCACATTGAGAGAATAAATCTTCTCTAAGATTCTACCCTCCTCTAAGAATGTCAAAATCGCTCTTTCGATGTTGTATCCAACCTATGGTGTACAACAGAAACAAAGATGATGTTGATACACTAACTCTATCTTGTTTTAGGGGTTACACTACTAATAAAATAAGTGTGAGTACACTAACCCTACCCTATTTTAGAGGTTGTAACCTCCTTTATTCTCCAACCTTCTCTGTGATTGTTACACTTTATCCATTTGATATTACGTTTGAATCTCTAAAAGTCCTATTAGATGTAACATTGATGACTATAAGAATATGATGATATTATTAAAAATCCATTTTTTAGATGCTGATTTCCACTGAAAATGCACCATGACAATATAATAATGTAACCAACTATTGATTTGATATGTTTTTAATTCATTCCATGATAAAAAAACATCTCCAACTTTAAGAGCACCCCAAGCCTTTTATTATATCTTAAAATAAATAAAGTTTCTCATGCACATGAACTTGAATCTCTCCAAACTCATGCCATAAAATTGCCACTGTTACAAGAGGACACTGTATATGAATGCTAGGCTGAAATAGTTATTATATGGGACAACCAACGTGCACTACAAGAGCTCTGAAATGCTATTTGCACCATACACGTCTTAAACTGCATCAAAGAGGCTTAAATGATATATGCACTTAAAACCCAACGTCTTCTTGTAAATTCTTCTTACTACAAACTATAGCCAGTATCAGATTTCTGTTTTCAACGTGAATTTAGATATTAAATCAGAAATCCTTACTCTCATTATGTGGACAATCTCTTAAATCCAGCTATAGAGGAATAAAAGAGGAAGGAAAATATAATGAAGTTTATTAGGATCTGGTCTACTATGGATTGGAATAAGAATTAGATGGTATAGCATTGGTTGTATTGTCCTTGCCTTTCAATCAATTTCCTTGTCCTAGGATTTCTTTAAATCACCTTTCAGTGTGAAGACGACAGGTACAAAAATTAAAGGGGGACCGTGGTTCATGGGTTTTGTGGGCTTGTGCTTTTGCATGCTTGGTCTAGTAGGTTTGATCCAAGGAACTGATAAGGGAGGCATAGTTACGGATAAAAATGTATAAAGCTTCCAAATGAACTCTAGTTGGAAGATGTCTTCAAACTGATGGAGAATTTAGAGGGTGAATTTTTTTTATCTCTATGGCCCATGAGAATAAGGGTTGTTATGCTATAATATGTATAATGATGGACTTGAGTAAACCAATTTCTCCAATGCAATTAACTTCAAGTCTTCAATGGGAGTTTCTTCAATGCAATTAACTTCAAGTCTTCAATGGGAGTTTCTTCAATGCAATTAACTTCAAGTCTTCAATGGGGATGTTGGGAAGTGTGCGGAAGGAAGGAATGAATTCTAAAAATTTAGGATACACTTCTCCATTAAAAAATTTATGGATTGCATCCTGACAAGGAGGAGGGAGGCTCAAAGTCTAGGAAGGGAGAGATGGAGAGTCACGTTTGTAACATAATTGTCGAAGAGAAGAAGACAATTGGAAGCAAGGAAGTGGAAAAGGGGAAGTAGAGGGTATAAGGGGGAAGATTTTTTCTTGCAATCAAAGTTGAACAATATGTAGAGGATTGTGTAAGGTGTAATGCTTGACTAAGGTGCATCAAAAGGCAAATGGCGAAGGATGGATGCTTGCTAGTAAGGCAAAGGTGGCATATCTTATAGATATTTTGTTTTTTCATAGGAGAAAAAGGTTAATAGAGAAGACTTTAGGAAGGCAAATATATGTTTAAGAGAAAGTGATTTATCTACAATAGATGCAAAGGGGAGGTAGGGGATGTGGTTGTTCTCTATAATAGAAAGAGATTCATATATTCTTCGTAAGTTCTTCGTAAATGTTCATGTTGGCACTAAGCTCGTCTACTTTATCATGTATAGCTCTAATAAAGATTATAATTGAGAACTAATGTAGTAAGAAATGATTGAGTCTTTTTCCAAATATGATGGTGTTAATTGGGTTGTTGGGAAAATTACAATGCAATTTTAAGCCCTGATGATAAAGAAGGTACTCTTCTAAGCTTATCCAGGGGATTTAAGGAACAATGCTCAAATCTCTTTCTTTAGGACATTGAATTTAAGGAGGGCCAATTCACCACACTACTCTTAATGTCAAGGTGAATCATTTTCGGGATCCAATGATTAGTTGATTTCTAGAGTTTTATAGGGATATCAAGATGGAGGGAAGCCCAATTCAAAATGGATTTATTTTTTTGGTTTGATAATCCACAATTTGAAGCATGTCTTCTAGAGTGGTGTAAATAAGAGATTAAAGGTAAGCTTCATCTTGTAGTTGAAGTTAAGGATAGAGAAAAGAAAATATTAGAAGCATACTCAATTGTTTCCTTATGTTTCCGCGTTGAATCTAACTGCTCTCAATGTCAAGGTGGATCATTTTGGGGGATCCATTGATTAGTTGATTTCTAGAGTTTTATAGGGATATCAAGATGGAAGGAAACCCATTGAAAATGGATTTATTTTTTGGTTTGATAATCCACAATTTAGATTTATTTTTCAAGTTTGTTAATCCACAATTTGAAACATGTCTTGTAGAGTAATTTAAATAAGAGATTAAAGCTTCTTAAAGCTTCATCTTGTAGTTGAGGTTAAGGCTAGTGAAAAGCAAAGTCAAAGATTGGAATAGTAGGGTGGTGGGAAATATCTTACTTAAAAAAGAGAGATGGAATGAGCTGAATTATTTTCTTAGGGCAAGGTTAGTTTGTTTTCTCTAAAAAACTAGGGTCAAATAGCTAAAAGGTAATTGCAATACAAAGTACTTCCAATTTTCAACTAACATAAGAAGAAATATGAATAATATTGATAATGTCATCCACCCTTGATCAATAGATAAGTGAGGTAGAGACAATTATGGTAAGTGTGAGATTATTTCAAAATCTACTTCAAACAATTGAGGTTGTTAATGAGATGAAATATTAGTTGTTCTAATAAAAATTGAAAGAAAAATTATTTCCTTGTTTTCTTTAAAAAAAATTTATTCCCTCTTAGTGGATGAAATTGAGGTGAAAACCTTCTCAAGTACGGAGCAAAGAAAAGCTCAAACTAGGTTGGCTTCTTTTAGAAGCACATTGTGTAATTAGATCTTTGAGAAGAGTCATAAAATTGCAAGAGGAGATGAGAAAATACATTGAAATGTAAGAACTCTACTTTATTCTAATTCCTAAGATGAGGAACCCAAAGACTTTGGTGGTCTTAGGCCTATCTCTTTAGGTAATACAATATATAAAATAATCTCCAATACAATGGATAAATGATTCAATAAGGTTTTAAACAGCTTCATATTGGACACATTATTCTCAATCTTGGTTAATGGTATTTTAATAGCTTCTTTGCATCCAAAAGAGGTCTTAAAAAGGAGACCCCCTTTACTCTTCTTTTTTCTCATCATTATATAAGTATTAAGTTCATTGAAAGCTAAAGCTACTTCAAGGAATCTCAAAGGATCGCCAAGTAATTTAAATTTGAACAACTTGCAATTTAGGTAATACAATATACAAAATAATCACCAATATAATGGATAAATGGTTTAATAAAGTTTTAAATAGCTTCATATTAAGCACATCATTCTCAATCTAGGTTAATGGTCTTTTAATAGCTTCTTTGATGTCCAAAAAAAGGTCTTAGGAAGGAGATTTGGGCAATTTGCAATTATAACTTTTTATTTCATGAAGCAACTACTTAAAAATTATGTGCAAGATGTTGGATCCACTTTTTATCAAAAGTGGCACTGTTTTTACAGAAAATCATTTTTTTCTTAGTTGTACTAAAAATTTGAAACACTCGAACATAAAAATGTTTTCATTCTAAACTTTATATCAGAACATCCCATTTACACGTGGCTTTGTTTTCATTCTTTTTAAAACCATTAATGTAATAAGTTTGGATTTTGCAAACCACGTAGTATTATTAACAAGTGAAAAAATATGAAAATATGTTTGAATAATGCCAAAGTTCTTATCCTAAAAGATATTATCCTCAACTACAACTAGGCACTTTGTACAAACCACTGTTGCCAGATTTTCTTCTCTACACTCCCCAGCATATAGACGGAGAAAATGAATGATGTATAATTGAGTGTCCTCTACTTGTTCAAAGGCTTGTAAGGTCATGCTTTAGAATTACCTGCGGGAATACAGAATTAATACTCATTCCATCTGGCAAAAAGAAGAAAGATAAAAAATGCCCATGATTCTTGAATTTTCTCTTACTAGAATCTTATCAAGTTTAGTAGACTGTATAACCCGTCAACTCATATAGCATATCGATCCATCCAACCTTCTCCTTAGAAAAAAGAGGCTACAGACAGACCTCAAACTGGTCACAGAGAACTTAAACCTAGGACAAGCCTATTTCCCTTAACGTGTTAAAGCTAACTTCATAACTATAGTAACAGCCATACTGGAACTAAGGATTGACAATGCAGCTGCAAGCATCACCAAAGGCAAGGCCATATACAAGCATACATACTCTATAATGGAGCAACTAATTTGACAACAAAGCAAGATGTATTTAATCCAATGCAATAGATAGTACAATTTTCTTAAGGGATAAAATGTACCTCCAAAATACGATGGTGCAAGGCTCAACCCACCACATGGGCAATCCAATACAGAAATTGGACCAATTTTCTCAATATGGTAAGATACCTAGGCAAATTTGCCTTTAGAGGTAAAGTAACCTGCAATATATCATAGGATGATGAGAATGTTAGGCTCGCTTTGACAGTGTCCAAACAAAAACTTCCTTTAAGAAAACCATTCAAAAGCATAATTAAAATGAAGTATTCAAATTCTTGGAGAGAAACGAACTTTTCAAAAGGAATAGCACAGAGAACCAGACATTCATTTTGTATAGATATTTCAACAGAATTTCATCTATGATCAACGGACATGAATCTGAATAGATCTCAGTGAATTAGCAGACATACGACTACCTCAAACATGAAGCAGTAGGAAACTTCAAAGAAAATTCATCATATTTTGAGATCATTAAGTGAGAATTTCTGCATAAATTTTTACTTAATTAATATGATGATTAAAAAAGAATTTTGTGCGTCAGTTATTGATTACCATACACACTAAGCAACATATTAAGCCTAGAGAATGTCAGTCAACTCTGAGTGTTTAACACAATTAAGCCTGGAAGTCAAAGCTTTGTGTGTGTGATTTAAGCCGTTCAGCTAAGGAATACAATGATTAAAGAAAATTAAAGAAGAAAACATTATACGCTATATATTTTTAGCAGATTTCATAATAACATATCAAGCCTAGAGAATGTCAGTCAACTATGAGTGTTTAACACAATTAGGCCTAGAAGTCAAAGCTTTGTGTGTGTGATTTAAGCCGTTCAGCTAAAGAATACAATGATTAAAGAAAATTAAAGAAGAAAACATCATACGCTATATATATATACTTACAGATTTCATAATTTAGAATATTATGAAATCTGCAAAAAATATCTCCAGGAGAAGCATACCAGCAGTCATTATAGCCAACTTCATAAACCCACAAATCTTAAATGGTACATTGGATTTAGAAGTGGTCATTTCAAAGTGTCAACCGATACCTACTTAAAAATGCCCCAATAAATGTGCACTACAACCACCTAAAAATGGCCAATACGTATGTATAAAATGCCCCAGTAGTCATGCGCTATGGGTACCAATAAAGTTGCACAACTCCTCCAGTTAAAGTTCAAAAATTCTAACTACTGGATGACTATTGGTACATGTGAAATTTATCAATGGGCTTTTAGTTATCAATTTTTTTGGATTCTTTAAAGTTAGTAATACTAATAGTTGGTAATTGAGGGTTGGGTGAGCAAGAAGTGAACGATAATTGGATCATGGGCAGTAACTGGTGCTCTTCCCCTGTACATGTGAAGAGTCTTTCAAAAAAATATTTAGTATTTTAGGGCAAAAACGCATAAATACAACAGCCATCAAGTTTAGCCAACATATCTATATAAAAGAATACTTGGCATGTGTATCCATGCACATTCATTCATGAGTGAAGCATAGGACACGCACATGTGCATGTAGACACAATCACACCTACACATATTTATGCTCCCATGCATCAGCTATGCATGGGCTTTAATTTGAGAAGCATATGGCTGTGTATGATTTAGGGTTCGGGGTTCAGTCTTTAATATTGCTACTTTACCCACAAACTTTCTTCCCCTCTTTATATGTATTTTATATGTATGTGTGTGGAGGTGTGAATATGTATATACATATACTATATGTATATGTATATACATGTACGTATGTATACAAATATACACATGCATATATATACATATGCACATGCACCCATAAATTCTCTTCATATATGTGTAGATATATATGCGTGTGTCAATTATCAAGCAATATATAGAAAAAATGGTGTATGCTTCTGGATATGATTGTGTGAGAATTTTTGCATCAATGTTTCGGATCACATTCCGTGATCCATCGTCGGAATGATAGAGACCATAAGGAAAAAAAATGGATGCATATTCATTCTAGACAGCTTGGGATATATGTACCTGTGTTTTACCAATTACCAGGCAATATAAGATGTAAATCCATTCTAGATAGCTCAGAGTGCATGGACGCCTTCTAGACAGCTTTTTTCAGATGTCGTTGCAACTGCCCTAGCAGAAACGTATGCAAAATAGGGAAGCATAGACAACGCACATGAACTGTTTGACAAGATGCCTCAAAAGAAATGTCATCTCATGGAATGATTGCACGATATGCACCATATCTACCAGGGCACTTGCATTCTTTATGCTTCTGATAGATGTCCATGCCCTGATCCAAAGCTCCAAATTTGACATAGGCAGGACAATACTGAGAAAGGTTGTGGTATTTGGCTTTACACCTGCCAATTGCATTTGCTTGAAAGTTTCTAAAGCCGTATCAACAATTGTGGAAGCAATATGAACTATTTGGTAAAATACCTCAAGAACTGTTGTCTCATCAAATGCCATCATTCCAGTATATGTTCAAACTGGATTTGTTCAAAATGCCTTCCTAATAACCTGAATTGCATGAGACATACAAATGAATCACAAACACTACTCTACATATATACACACACGCATATAGATATATACATATATATAAATATACACATGTACGTATAGATATATACATATGTATGCATAGATATATACATACATGTGTATATGTATATATTTATATATATGTACATATATATACATATGTACAGGTGTATATATGTAATGTCCCCTACTTCGAGGTAGGCTGTTTATCAACAATTAATCTATATTATTAAATGCATCATTAAATATTATAACATCTTAATTTAAATGTTTGCTTCTTAATAATACAATTCCAAAACCCTATATATCAAGGTCTTATCCCTGTTACTTCTCTAACCCAAACTGACAAGGGAAAATTATTGTGCTAGAGTGCTTAGAGACCAATCAACAAGCAGGCTCCCTCAGGGTTTCCAGATGCAGGCCCTTATCCCATCTTGGGATTACTCCCTCAAGGTTTCCGGTGTACCTGTCCTTACCCCATCTCGGGATTGCCTGACTTGTGAGGATTTAGACTTCCTTTCCCTACACACAAATCACTCCCATCCTCCAAAGGCATTAGCAGAAGATTAGGAATGGGCTATGTATAATAGTCTTTCATGTACTATGAATGTATATGAAATGAAGTATGACTGTCATACATATTGCAGTCTATATTTATATTACTACTAAATTCTGGATAGGAACATTATCAGGCTTCATACATTATGCATACATATTCAGCACATCCCCAGGCATACCACCAAGAACAAAGATGTTACTGCCTGTAACTTAATAACAGATCTGATCTGATCTGATTGATGGTGATCTCCTTGGATGCTTGGAAATTACTTTCCTTTATATCTCTCAATGTGAGGGAGAGGTCACACCTCTTCATCATGTATGCCCTTTGGCAAGAGACACACCCTTTTGCCATCAGCAGCCTTTGAAAGTGCAAGTCTTCATTATTTCTGCCCTTTGAAAGGGACACAACCTTTCACAATCAGATCTCCACTTCTTATTTAAGTCAGATCAGCACTTCTGATTCCCAAATTATCTACGCCTTCAAATGAAGTTCTCTTCTCCCTTTTATATCTCATGTTTGAGGGAATCACAACTTTTCATTTCATGTCTTTTGACCATTCATTAACTTATAATTAAATATTTAAATATATTCTTTTATATTTTTAATTTAATTTTTAATATTATTATTTTATTATTATTATTTATTATTAAATTCTATTTCAAAGCGGGGACATTAAAACATATGTACATATCTATATTAATGTGTGTGTGTGTCGTCAAGTACCCCAGTTCAACATCATTAGAGAGATTTTTGAGACAGGCATACATATTAATGGAACAGATCTGTTTTGATGCATAAAAGAAGCAAGGAATAGAGTTCTAGAAATTGTTTTCAAGAAATTGATGGAAGAAACCTTCTTCTAACAACTTAAACTGTATGCTTAAAATCTCCTTCAGTCTTAAAAGTGGCTTGACAATTAATCCTATTGTCAAAAGAAAGATTCTAACATCAATTTCTTAAAAACAGTTTCTACAAAAACTATTCCTCTACTTCCCATATGAATCAAAACAAACCCGTTCCATTAAAATGTACGTCTATCTCAAAAATTCCTTTGATAAACTAGGGCACAAAACTACATATATACAAGGTATATATATATATATATATATATATATATATATATATATATATACATGCATATGTATAATATGTACATACATATAGATATATACACTTTGTGTATGTATATACATCCACACACATATATTGTCAAAAGAAAGCTTTTGACATCAATTTCTTAAAAACTGTTTCTACAACACTATTCCTCTACTTCCCATATGAATCAAAACAAACCCATTCCATTAAAATGTACATCTATCTCAAAAATACCTTTGATGAACTAAAGCACTAGACTACATATATACAAGGGCGTATATATATACAAACGCGTATATATGTACAATATATATATATATATGTACATACATATAGATATATACACATGTATATATGTATACATATATATACACATACGTGTGTTTATATCAAAGAAACGGGACTCAGACTCAGCTCGGACTCGGCAAGGCAGACTCGGCTCCAGACTCGGGACTCGACGCCAGACTCGGCTCCAAACTCGGGAAAGTGAAAAACTCAAGAAATTTAGAGATTTTTAAAGATTTAAAACTTGTTTCAGGCACCCTTTATTGAATACACCTTAAAGACACAATAACATCATCAAACTCGGCTCATTTGATTACATACACAAGTATACATCAATCACATAAGCATAAACACAAATTGTAGCTGAAGAAAATAACAAACATAGATATATAAATATTGTCAAATGTATACAATATTACAAAACTCATGGAATAAAAAATCCATGTCATCATATGATCATCATCAAATGTTTCATACAAATACCAAAGGTATATACAACTACAAACCTATGGCTCAAAGGAGCGTGCACCCTCTCGCCCTGGCCCCCTGCGAAGGCGTTTAAGGTAGGTCCTGGATGATTTAGCAGCCATAGTCGCTCCCCGTGACACCATGCCATGCTCACCAACATCAGGAACCGTTGTGTCACTCTCAGTATTTCCTGTCTCTACTCGTGCTCTTTGCTCCTCCTCTGCCATGGCTATAGCCTCGGCCTCTATATCTACCTGGTCGATCCAATCAATGTCATCATCACTAAAGACAGCTAGAGGAATCTCAGGATCTGTCTGACTCTCATTGGCCCATTCTGCTTCAAGATCAACCTCATCTAGAATGATAGGAGAGAAGATGTCAACTAATGCATTCTTTCTCATTCTCAGGCGAAGGTTGTAGTGAACAAAGACAAGATCATTCATCTTCTCCACAGATAATCTATCGCACCTCTTGGAGTGTATGTGCTCAAACATACTCCAATTGCGCTCACAACCTGATGCACTGCATGGTTGGCTCAAGATGCGAATGGCCAACTTCTGAATATTTGGTGTCGTTGGGCCAAAAAAGCTCCACCAATGAGCTGAGTTTGAAATGAGAAAAATAAATAAAATCAGTCTCACTCATGAACCCATTTAACAAGTTACAATATACAATAAAACTAAAATTAAGCCTTGCAATTTATTTTTACCTGGCATCATAGTTGTCCTACCGTCTTTGGCAACAGGACGAGAGAAGATCTCCCCTTGTGCATCTGAGAACAACTGTAGCTCTCGAATAAGCTCTATCTGAGTAGTACCAGCAAGTCCCATCTTCTCCATGATTGAGTATAGCCCATTAAGGACCTTCACATCAGCCTTGAAAGAAGGGATAAAACGAAATGCCGGATTCAGATAATAGGCTGCTACATGGATGGGCCTATGAAGCTGATGATGCCATCTCCTATCAATGATCTCCCAAATGGGACCATACTTACTCTCATCTCCTCCATAGACAAATTTGATGCCCTCCTTCGCCCTATCCATGCCCTCATATATATAGCCCATTGCGGGCTTTTCTCCATCCGCAACTCGCAACAAAACCACCAAGGGCTTAACAAACTGCAAAATTGAAAATATTGTGTAATTTAGAAAAATGAGCAAATAAGAGAATGCATATAATAAGTTATAAAACATGAAGTTAAATTGTAGAATTTATAAAAAAATTACCTTCACTATCTCATCACAAGGGACCCAAAAGTCTTGCTCATCAAAAATGCAGTCTGCCATATCTTTCCCTGCAGGGGTGGTAGCATAGGATGAGGAATACCACTCCTCACCAACAATCATACGTCTCAAGGCAGACTTAGACCTAACCATGGACTGCAATGTGAGGAAATTTGTGGCAAATCTTGTGATTCTTGGACGAGTTAACTCCTTCTGCTCTGTGTATTGTCTCATAAGAGCCAACACCCATGAGTGATTATATACAAATTTGCACACATTTCTTGCCCTTTCTACACATCTCTTGACCCATGGGATTTTTCCAATATCCTCCAACATGAGGTCAATGCAATGAGCAGCACATGGAGTCCAAACTATAGATGGGTGCCTCTCCATCAATAGTCTACCTGCAGCAACATAATTTGTTGCATTGTAAATTGTAATTAATGGAGGTACAAGATACAAGATAGTAATTAATTTGCAAACAAAATTAGTTTGTAATCAAAAGTTTACCCGCAGCAACATAATTTGCTGCATTGTCGGTTACCACCTGTACCACGTTCTCCTCACCCACCTCATCAATCACCTCCTCTATCTGCTCACATAGGTAGGTGGCATTCTTGCAATGGGCGGAGGCATCAATGGACTTGACGAAAACGGTGCCCCCTGAAATAAAAAAATAAAGCTAGGTCAATGATCATTCAATAAACCATTAGATAAAAAATAAAAAATTAAAGACTATATGAAACTAAAATTAATCAATCACCTGCGGAAGAAACAAGAAAATTAAGGAGAGTTCTATTTCTCCTATCCATCCAACCATCAATCATGATGGTGCAACCTTTAGTGCTCCATATCTGGCGTTGTTCATCTAAATCCTTCTTCACATCATCCACCATTTGAGACAAAATGGGTCCGCTCAAATCACTCTCACTAGGGGCTTTGAACCCCGCCCCGCATATGGTAAGGGCATCAACCATTTCTTGCCAATAAGGAGACCTGCCACAAATAAACTCAATGAGATAAGTATAAAAATTCAATGAGATAAGTATAAAAATTAAAACAATCAAACATAAAAGTTATAAAACATTCACCTGGCTGCAAAGAATGGAATGCTGCTGTAGGTCCAAAACCTACCAACTGCCATTTTAGCAGCATCATGGACCTCCTTGTTCCAACCCATGCCCTCAAGCGACTGTTGGGACCCAGGAGTAGTGTGAGGCACAAAGAAGGAATCCAACCTAGATTTACGAATCCTAGGTCCAATGCTAACACTCCCACTACAACTACTAGTGCTAGGAGCATGAGAAGTGGCGGTGGCACTGCCACTTATAGAAGTAGAAGCGGAAGCACCAGCAGTAGCAAACTGAGTGGGACGATATGAAGGTAAGGAAGAAAGGCCTCCAACACAACCTAACTGTGTCCCTCTTCCTAAATTTGCCTCTCTCCCAATGGCCGCTCGATCCTCCTTTTGTTTCTTTTTCCTTTCAATTTCCTCAACAATTACATAACATTCACGTACGGCCTCAGGAAGTGCTTTTAGGCATGGTTCGGCATCATGTCCACGCACACCAGCAATATGGTATTTCAGTCTATATATACCTCCATGGAATATTGTTTTGCAAAATGTACATTTTGTTTGCCCCTTTCTTTGCCCTGGAAAATCCTCATGATATTTCCAAGCATGGTCCTTTCTAATGAGGAGTCTAGAAGCTGAAGTAGACATTTTAAGATAGTTTTGTGAAACTTGAAGTTGAGGCAAATAATAAAGTGAAGTTTGCTGCAATAAAACATTACAAATACAAAATAAAATTAATACATACATTCAAAAAAACTAAAGTAGGGTTTGTCAAACCCTACTTTTAAAAAAAAATAAAAATTACAAACCCTACATAGTACAACTACATACTACATGCTACATACAAACATACAAAAGATTTTGGAAAAAAATGTAAAACTATCAAAATAAATGAATAGAAAATGGAATTTTTGCATACAAGTGACAAAATAATCTTCAAAAAAACAATCTTACCTCTTACAACAAGCTTGAAATGAGCTGCAAACTCTTCCTATCCAACTCTTGATGCATCAAATCCAAACACAATGCAGCTCCAATGTGACAAATTGAAGATAACTTGAGCTTCCTCCTTGCTGGTTTTTCTTCTATGCACCCTTGTTTTTCTTCCCAACTCACTATACTCCTATTTTTGCAAGTGAATGAAATGAAGTTCACTGTTAGGGATAGGAGATAATTAACAAAAAAAACGGATTTGAAAAAGCATTTAAAACTAATTTTTTTGGGATCTTCTTTTAAGCTAGACACCGGCCGAGTTTGGGGCTTGAGACTCGCCGAGTTTGACGAGTCCGAGTCCGAGTCCCAGAGACTCGGCGAGCATGGCTCGGACTCGGACTCGCCGAGTTTAGGCGAGTCATGGCGATTTTCATTTCTCTGGTTTATATATACATACACAAACACACACACACACATATATATATATATTCAAATCTCTTGTCAAACTATAAACGTATTGTATAGGACAGCTTACATGCACTCTTTGAAATGAATCTGCACCTTATATGTTCTAAATTGCAGTTTGGTTTTGTTCTCATTTTGAGGGAATGTTTTGATTAACCAATAGGCTATAATTTGTAGCAGCTTTCACCCGGAAAGTGCTCTCATGCTGGGAAAAACAACTTCACACAATTGAAACGCAAACAAATTTCAACTCGCAACCAATATTTTAGTTTAAAAGGCTGCAAACGCTTGTCTCAAGCTCAAGAAACTAATAGCTTTAAAACCTCAATATTTTTAGATCTACTTTCCGTTTGTTGCAAAAAGATTGTGAAAAGATTGAAGCAGAAGCTTACTGCTTTGGTAGGGCTTTGTAATATTTTTCCCGCAGACTCTGCCCATTTTTCTCATCGGCATCATTGAGAGCATGACACGATTTGTGCACAATCTTGAGATAAATCACTTGCCATGATTGCAGTGATTTTTTTCTAAATCACTTTGGGAATTTGTACAGTGCCAGATCACTTATTGTTGCGTTTTACTCCATTCTAAAACAATTCTGTTGTTATCTATAAAATCAAAGCATTGGTTCTGTGGTTTTATCTGTGGCTGTTTTCATTGTCATGTCCCATGATAAATGTACAGAATGTTAACATCTATGTAATACGATCTCTGTTCCAGATTTTAGATTATTTTTAAAAATTAATCTTTTATTAAATTGATTAATTTAATGATGACAAAGCTAATTCAATTAATCATTATTCTTAATTTAATGACCATATAACTTTGAAGTTTATTATATACGATGACTAATACTTTAGGCATCGATTACTAATTATGGTGTTTAAGACAAAAGTCACGATCGTAGGAAGACATGCATCTTTCTGACTAGTTGTGACTTTCTAATACGATTTAAGAAGGAATATATATATATCGGGTTTTGGGGAATTGGGGGAAGATACCCAGAAAAGTAAAAAGAATCGAATATTGCGGGGGTGAAACCAATCGCAGTTTTGATTCATCAGACGGCAAGACAATCATCCCAGGTACTCAGAAAATATGCCGATCAATTTTAACGTTTCAAGCTGACTTGTAACTTGCACAGTATTTAGATTCATGGTTATAATATGCAACGGTAATTTGCATCAATTCCAGATTCACGTGTTCTGGAATTAACCAGTAAATATCCACCATTCAACTTGCATAATACGTTAAACTATAACTATTTATATGATTCGATAGAGCTGTGCATATCTATTAATTAAACTTAATGTCATATGTGTATTTATGATTACAAACAGTCACAATCTGATAGGTATAAGCAGTTACAATAGTAATAAGTATGAATAATGTTATGCTAAGGAATTGGCAATCTTTCACAGTACATCTGATATATTATGATATACATAAGTAGATTACTAATAAAGTTAAACCACTAATGGCATAAGCGAACTCCTTAGTGATTACGTTTTCTGTTCACAGGGTATAATAACCATAAAATTATACATAATTTGGATAAAACGAACTGCTGTAATACTGACAGATTATTTTACAAATCAGAAACTAAAACATACTGTAGAATCTTATGTCAATAACAATGAATCTATTCAGTAATTTACTAAAAATCCCGGGAAGGCAGAGTGGTTGGGAGAGGAGGATAAGTCTGTCTCAGTTGTCCACCTACTGATCCATGTAAGATCAGTAGGCCAGTAGGGCATATGACTGCTACTGGGCCTGGGACTGGCCAGTAACAAGCCCCTCTACAATCTGAAACTTCCTTGGTTTAATAATTTTAGGGTGAGTCAAGGAATGAATTACGGGGATAAGACCCACACCACTAATAGTAAGCCAAAGGGGCATAATGACTACCTTTGGATCCAGAGTGGGATGGATGGGCTAACCGGATCATTCCCTGTGCTACCAACTATGGTTATTAAAGACAAAAATGTTATAAACCATATAGATTACAATTGAATAAATCTTGTTTCCGCTGCATCTGTATAATCTGTAAAAAAGTAATTTCTGTATGTTTTAATGTGATTTTTCTTTTTATATGAGCAATGATTTCATTTCTGATTTATTTTTTCTACCTTTATTCCAGGCAGACATATTTATACTTATATTACTAGTAAGGGACATTACATTCATATATGATACCATTGCAATACCTAGTGTTAGATCCTTATTTGTTTCTTCACATGGAGATATTTTGAACTGAAAAATGAATTTTACATTCATTTGGCGGTTTGCGGTTTTTATTTATTTTGTTTTCATTGCTCTTGAGGTTATTTTTGTGAAAATTTTCCTGACAGAATTTATTTAGTACTGAATGCATAGCACCTACTGTTGAAGCTGTAAAAACAATGGTTGCCAAAGCTATTTTCACAAAGTGACTAGTAGAGATCGGATCATTTTCATTGTTTAAAGTATATTTCTTCACAGTTTTGTGCCATTATACTGGGCCACTGGCTCTTGTACTTTAACAACCAAACGTCACAAGGCAAGGGATTGGCATGACACAAATAACTAATTTTTTTTAAGAATATGTTGAATAAGTGACAAACAGCTTGGTTTTCTAAATGAATACATTCTCTCACATGGCTAGTTACTTGGTTAGGAATCTAGTCCAATTTGGTACTTTCGATGATATTATTTTATTTTCTGAAACCGCATGTCTGTTACTTAAAAAAACAGAGGGGTGCCACACTCGAGGGATCACCTTCCCAAATAACGACCAAACATCACAAGAAAAGAGATTGGCATGACACAAATGACTAATTTTTTTTAAGAATGTGTTGAATAAGTGACAAACAGCTTGGTTTTCTAAATGGATACATTCTCTCATATGGTTGGTTACTTGGTTAGGAATCTAGTCCAATTTGGTACTTTCGATAATATTATTTTAGTTTCTGAAACCGCATGTCTGTTACTTCAAAAAACAGAGGGGTGCCATATTCGAGGGATCATCTTCCCAAAGACAAATGGAGCTAACATCTCTTCTTTTGCTTCAATGTGCAATAATTCAACATCCTTATAGAAGCAATTCTAGAAATGATTGGCAGTTCTATCCTTAAATATCAGGTTTCTGTAACTGCAAAGAAGAAGTCTCTCTAAACTGCAAAGAAGATTTTTCTGTGGCATTTGTCTCGTGATCTCTAATCCTCCAGATTTCTTCTCCTAGTGTTGTTTTCCATTGCAAGACACAGAAAGAGTCTCTTACAATCCGCTTTTATGCCCCCCTAAAAGGTTTTATCTGATTTCCCCACAGACATCTTAAGCCTGCAGGTAATGGAGGAGTGAAAGGAGGAAAAAGGTGTAGGAGACGATTTAAGGATAAAAAATTCAAGCTATAGAAGCAAAAAATAGAGAAGATGAAAGTCGATGCTACAAATAAAGAAAGAAGGGGAGACGGAGGTGTGACATTCAAACTGTAGACATACAAGCTGTAGGAACACAAGTAACAGTATTGTAAGCATCGCATAAAAATTAGTAGCCCTACTAGTTGTAAAAGTTGGGGCCCTCTCACCAACCCTCATTACATAATCCAAAAGAATAACAAATTGCATGCTCTAAGGATTGTGGAATTAAAAGTCACTTGTGAATGACGAATCAGCGAAAAATAAACCAGGGGAGGAGGCTGCTAATGTCTAAATTTGCAAAGACATTTTAATTTGGTGACTAAATTTAAGAATGCCCACTAACTACAACAAATATTGTTTACTCAGACATTAATGTGCTTCAACATATTCTGAAATCAAGTGCATAAATAGAATGCAATCCTCATTTTAGTCAAGAGATGTATTGAGAATATGTATAATGATAAACGCACAGCATGAGTGATGAATGGCATAAAAGATGAATTTGTTTAGACACTGACAAGCTTCATAGCCTACGCAAAGATTCATAAAATCCTTACCTGTCAATCATGTACGCTGAGCCAGTCATGCTTTTATCAGAGTTTCTGCTCTTTATAGTATCAACACACCGTTAACAACACCCAAAAATGTCGCAATTGTGGCCCTTGCTGTGATGTGTTCTGTTGAAATTTTAAATTAAATTAAATAAAAAATTATATACAAAGATAATGTATGTTTCAAGGACAAAAATTTCCCAAAATGGGAAAAAAAAAACAATGGTGAGACTAAATAATTTTACGTCTCTGCGATATGCATTATACTTCAAAAATAAAATTACAAAAAAGTAAGCCTATAAGAAAATACCTTGGAAAGCGACATTTACTTAAGCTGCAAAATATCTCCAATGCCGATTGTAAAAGGAATGGAGGGTTAACAGCCATTGCCTTAAAATGAAAGGGTTTGAATTGCCATAGGTAGCGAGCGGTGAAACAGCTTGAAACTAGTAGTACTAATTGCTTGAAGGCTCGCCCCTTCTTAGTTAAAAGAAATAACACAATGCCACTGGTAAAAACCACTAAGGGTTAGCAGCCATTGAGAAATAGTTAAAGGTTAAACTAGTTCGTGAAGCATAAAAATAGAAATTGGCTTCATACATCCAAGATTTCATAGCTCTCTTGTCATAACCGCCATTACCAATTTCATTCAGAAGGAGGCCGCATAAGAAACGATCAAAGGACGCAAGCGATGGAAATAGGCAAACAGGACATACAAACAAACGCAAGCTATTTTAGCTCGCAGGCAAACCCCTAAAAGTCGAGGCAAATTTAATAGAGGTTACAGACTCTAGCTGATACGCTTTTTATCGATATTAATGATCCTTTTATTATTGTATGCAACCCACCTCATGAAACCCTAACGAGGTTAATTATGAGTCTATGAACACCAGGATAGTAGTAATTAATATATGCAATACTTAATTACAGCCATTGCACCACGGAGGATGTGTGCAATGTCAATGTTTTTTTTTTAAACATTTGTTATATAAGAGATCAAGAGGGAGAGATATAGGGGTAGAGAGAGATAGAAGAAATATGGAAAGAGAAAGAGGGGGTAAATAAATATAGATATAAAGTTTTATGAAGAAGAGGAGTAAAAGAGATGGTGAATAGAAGGAGATAGAGGGAAAGAGTACAGAAAAGAGGGAAAGGGAGAGATGGATGGTGAGATAAAATGATAGATATATAAAGATGTAAGAGATATAAAAAGGGAGAGAGAGAGAGTCAAATAAACAAAGAAGCATACAAATAGAGATAGAGATATAGAGGCATGGAAGAGAGAGGGCGAAAAGAAAAAGAAAAAGAGATAGGGAAAAATATAAGAAGAAAATGGAAGAAAGTGGAAGATATAAAGAGATAGGGTGAGAAGAAGGGAGGGACAAAGAGATTTCCAAATAGGAAAAACTGGAAAAAGAAAAGAAATTTAACACACAATAAATTTTGAAAAAAAAAAAGAAAATTGAAAATTTCTACTATTGAAATTGAAATACAATTGATGGATTTTCCACAATTCAAACTACTTAAATAAAAAGATGCCAGTATAATAGCTCTATCTCTTCTATGTATTTATTTTTTCTCTAATTAATATTCGTCCACTTTTCAAAACTCAAATGTATTCACCTGAGCGCCCAATCGTAGACAAAGGTTTTGTTGTCGTGTGAGACAATCACAGAGCCGTCTTCTCTGTTAGCTAACCGAGCAAAGGGGAAATCACACCCGCTGAGAAGAAGCATGGATTTATCCTTCATGCTGAGTTCGTCAAGTGGCAGAGCCGCGATGGCTGACTTCAGAGTGCTTGAAACTCCATAATACTCGGCCTCTGTAATTAGGCCACTGATAGAAAACAGGTCTTCCACAGACGCGGGTTTTTTGAAGGGTCGGGCTTAACCGGTGCACTCTCAGCGTTGACTGCTTAGGTGGTCGGGCCACTCAACGGAGATTTCCTGTTCAGAACATTTCTGTTTACGGATTTTTTTGTTTCCACCGTTTATTTCGTCTAACTTCCATTCCCTGACGTCCATCTCATCCAAATAAGAGTTGTCGTTAACTTTGAATTTGAACACCGATCCCACTCAAAAATTTGAAAGCATTTTCGCATTAAATAAAGCGGGCACTCCCATTTGTCTTGCGGCTATCATGAAAGATTTTTACCAGTTGCAAAGATCTACATCCCTACTTGCTTTATGCAAATGGGTTTTTTGCAACAGATATAAGACATGGATATCCTCACGATGCAGTCGATGCAATAGGTTTTCATGCCAATCGATTTTAATCAATTTTATTTTCCAGGTTTTCATACTACTCGCCTCTGCCAAAATAGGAGTTTTGGAACAGGTTATCGGTATCCATCAAAGCAGCTGGAAATACTATGGTAGACATGTATGCAAAATGTGGAAACATAGACACGGTGAATGAACTGTTTGACCAGACGCCTCAAAGAAATGTGGTATTATCCAAGCTATGATTCCAGGATATGCATAAAATGTATTTGTTGAATAGGATTTTGAAAATCTCAACCAAATGTGATTGGTGGATGTAAACCCAGACTCCACAACCTTTGTCGATATCATCAACCCAACCTGTGTGAAAATGGGAGCTTTAGAACAGGGTATGGACATCCATCACCGCATAAATGAAAGAGGAGCTCTGTCATATGTTGTAGTTGCAACTCCCCTGGCAGTCATGTATGCAAAATGTGTTAGCTTCGACAAGGCACGTGAACTGTTTGACAAAATGCCTAAAAGAAATATGTCTTCATGGAACGTCCTGATTGCAGGATATTAACAAAATAGGTTGAGGATGTCATCTTAGGTTCATGGAGCGCCAAAACAAGTTTTGAAAATCTTAAATATCTAAATTTTTTATTCGATATCATCAATCCAGATTTATGATCGATTGAAATTCCAAAGTTCTATCACACTTTATGATTGGTTTTTAAAAAACCATATAAAATTAGTTGTCATTGTAACATGTTTATGCGATCTAACTAGTTGGAAATCAAAAGAATCAGAGTACAATGTTTAGGATCGTAAGGATAAGATAGCTTTCACTTGTAACATAAGATATATTAGTTTATTCACATAGTGATGGGTTTGAGGATAAGGACCACTTTGAATGTCTATTCAAGATCTCAAACTTGGTTTACTCAAATGTTTACTGGTATTAATGTATTCAAAATAGATTCAACCAAAAAAAAAAATTCTAAAATAGATTCAGCCCCAACATTTTCTTGCTCATAAATAATTACATATCTTATTCATTGTTAAAAAAATTATAAATTGAGGAATTCCTTTCATTATTAATTCACTTGGGTATATACTATATAAATAAAAATTTAGATGGACCTTTCAATACACATAAAAAAATTGGACAAATATTTTTTATGATTATGTTTTCGTATACAAAGAGCAAGCCATGCTTCTCGTCTTCATTTTCTTCTTTAGAACTGTAGACGTATAAAAATGACCATATTCCTAAATGAATATTTTATGTTCATTCCTCTATTTAATTGAATCCAATTTAATTAATATACTGTATTCCTCTATTTAATTAAGTAAATTACTCAATTAAATTCACTATACCTCTTTGACTATTTAATAGAATAAATTCATTTTATTCAATTAAAACCCCTTTTCCCACATATAAGAACCACCATCATTTTCTATTTCAATATTTATCACCTTCCTCATCGTCATCTTCAAATTCTCTCCTCGTGAAAAGTCATTTGTTTGTATGAGTTCTTTGAAATTTTAATTTCTAAATTGACTAAATCTAGATATAAGATTTGAATACTTTATTGCATGTGATTTTCTTGACCATGACTACCTATGACTCTGACTTGAATTGCATCTTCATCTTGCTCGCACCCTCTTTTCATTTTTGATATAGATGGCGACTTTGAAATGCCTAGAAAATTTCCTTGACTACAACCCATTATGATACTAGCTGCCATTGTATCTTCATATTGTTCACCTTCATTGTACAACATCTCACCACCCCCACCTACCACCCCCAATCATGCTCTCTTTTTAGATGAAGATTCAACTTTACTCATGTTTATAACTTGTCTTGCAACTTGGTTGCTTATGCAGCACCAATTTAGGATATTATTTTTAGTTACTTTTAATCATTTATAGATTTAAGAAAGTATTTTACTTTTATATTTAGTACATCAGTTGTATTCTTATATTACCTTCTTTATTTTGTGTGCTTGTGATCTTATCACATTTGTTATAAAGTTTGATTGTTAGTGAAAAAAAGAAGTCAATGGTCTTGTCACATCCTACATTAGGCCCCTTTAACTTGAGCATTATGGGGACAAAATATTAATTAAAATAAAATAATAAAAAAGAAATGAATGTACAAGAAAGGGAGAGGAAAGTTGGATGATCTCCTATAATTCACATTAACTAGTGATGGCACAAGAGAAAAGGGTGGTTGTCATGCCATTAATAAGACATGACATCCTTCCCCTTAGCTATCTAGTATGTATGCTTTAATTGTATTAAAAAATAATGTGTGATATTGGCATAACAAGTAAGGAGGTATACATAGACAATTGTGGAAGAAGGCGAGTGGGAGGACCAAGCATGGACAATGGTTGGAAACTAAAAAAGGGTAGGGGGGTATAGAAACTACCTTGGTAGGTGGGATATTCTCAAAACTAGATTCATTAAAAATGGTTTATGATCTTTTGAGAAAAAGTAATTGGCAGAAGTAAAGGTGCACTCCACAACCTTTGATGACATCCATCAATATTTTGTCTGAAGGAAAGCTTAAAAACAAGCTATGTATATACTTCAAGATTAAAGGATAGACAAATTTCATTAGATGTAGGAAGAAACTTAAAGAGGAAAGAATGAAAACATTAGGCAAAGAATGGACGATAAGAAGTTTGCAATCTCTTTTGGGAGAAATATGTTTAGTGGCAAAGGAGATGATGGTGATCTTTATGTCTAAGGATAGCTAGAAAATCATGAAAGTGTGAAGTGGTTTGAGAGGAAGAAACAAAAAAATTGAGGCAAAATGAGAGGTGATAATATCAGTGCCTAAACTAGAGTATCTTCAACATTGTTCCAAGAGCTAAGTATTATCATCTTTCACATAGTTTTGGTCTTTGAATATCCACTCTTGTAGCTATCAACCTTATGATTTTCTAGATTTATAGGGGAGACTATGGTAATAATAGTGAATGATAATAAAGTAAGTTTTCTACTTTCACTTCCCTAAGACTTGTCAAATACTAAGGTTTACCTAGTCATTTTGGATTGTAAAATAATGTGCAAATTTTTTCCTTTCATATTACTAAGAAAAAACTTATTTCAATGCTACCTTCCTCAATTGAGTTAGTGGGTTTAGCTTGTGAGTATTGCTAATATATTTTAATTGATAATCATCTTAGTGTTTCTTTTCTTTTTTATTCTCAAATTCTTCTTCATTAGAAGAAATTTTAACTTATGGCATGTATCTTATCATTAGAATCAACCACTAAGAAAGTCAATAGGCATATTTATTTATTTTTGTCTTTGATTCTAATAGTGATAATTGAAAGTTATATTCATGTCCTCATATGGGGTGTTGGATGTTGAGCAATAGAAACTTTTTCTCCACCCCTACATAGCTATAAAATATGTAGAATGGTTTGATAGGGATGGATGCATAGTGTCTCTCACTCATATACTAAATTTGAAATATATTCATTGGTGTTGTGCCTCTACAACTCATGCCTTGTTTTATCTCTTGAGAAAACAAAGACCCTCTTTTTTCTTTTAGCTTGGCCTTTTTTTCGTCTTTTGTTATCTTTTCCTTCCTCCTCTTTTTTTTTCCCTTTCCTTGTTGTATTTTTCTTCTTTCCTTGTTTTTTCCCTATATTGTCCCCTTTCTATTTCCTCTTTGTTCTTTTCCTACCCTTGGTTCGAGCTTGCAGGGATCGCGGATCAGGGATTCCCCTTTTGATTTGAGGAATCAATCTTAATCCTTGACCCCCGACCTAGGGTTGGTGCAAGTGTTAGAAACCTAAGTAATGCTCTATTGTATTGTCATTGATGTCAAACTTGTCTAGTGCTTGTTATAATCAATTGATGTAGTTGATCAATTTCACAGATGTTGAATATGGTCTACCTATCTAGTGATTGACCAATTTTACATCCAGTTGATGTGCTTCAATTGTTGGTCTAATGATGTTCAATTGATGATTTAATAAGTTGTTTGATGTTTAGTTGATGATTTGATGAGTTGTCTGATGTTTAGTTGATGATTTTTCCGGTGATCGATTAATGTGTTTTTTCAATTCTTTAGTTGTTGATCATTTATCTAGTGCCTTAGTTGATGATCTATCATGTAGACTACATGGTTCAAAAAAATTAGTGTAGATGTTGTTTTTTATGTTTACATGTTGATGCTTTGTCTGATGGTGTTGTTGGCTTTCCTGACATCTATAGTTGTGGATGTTTCAGTATGGAAAAGAGAACTGATATGTTATTTGATAGTTATGTTGAGTAAGATTTAATATGCAAGAAAGAGTATTTATGTCCTATGTGTAGTGTTGGGTCTCAAATCAACAGATTGGATAGGTTCTAAGGAAATGCCAACTCCTATGCTCAAACCCTCCAATTGACTTGGCCAACTTATAGAGTGAACCTATTTGATTACTAACTCTCTCACTATAGGCTCTACAGGACCTAGGTGGGTATACCTACTCACTAATTGTTTTCAATGACTAGTGCCTTTTATAGCAGATTAAGTATCTTGATCCAACTTCCTCCTATCTCAGAATGGCATAAGTTCCTAGGATGGAGATATAGCAGATGAGTTCAAGATTGTTGTTGTAGAAGTTATTTGATCTTTGTGCTTAAAATTTATATGTATACACTATTGCTAACTTACTCTATATTTCCTACTCAGCTACTCCTATTGTTGTTTGTTCAGTTGTGAGTTTTGTAAACTGTAATGAGGATTGTACTTAATGATCAGTGCCTTGCTTATGTTTTTGGGCTACAGAGTCAATTGCTTCTTTAAGGACTTACTATATGTTGTCTGAGACAATGATTAAACCTATCCCTTATAGGTCTGTCAATTGTTATTTCCTTATGAGTTCAGTTAATTACTTGTATTATTAAATTGCTTGTGTGTATTTAACCCAAGCTTTATGAGACCACACAAGAAAGAATTATCAGGAACAATTACAATCCACAGATAAATCTTTTAATTCAATTTGAAATAACACATAATAAGCACTTCACTGAAAGAATATAAACAATCTTATCTACTATGATAATATCACACACCAATGCCACAAAAAGGAATACTCTGCAAATTTGGAACAGGAACAAAGATCTGATTTTGTATTGATTCTTCAATCTTCGATTACAGTTGATTAGCCGAAGCTGTATTTCTATATGGCAGTATTTCTAATTATAATTCTCCTCCCCCATAATACAAAAATCCTTCGCTCTATATATGTAAATGAAGGGTCATGACAAGAGTCATGTCCTTTTGTTTATACATCAATTAGGAAGACGGCTTGTTAACTAACCTAAACACAAGAAGACTAAACATTCCCATGTGTTCGGTATACTTGTCATCTTTGTAAAGCCTGATAGTGTCAACCAATTTCTTCATTTCAGACTCCTGTAGATTGTATCCCGACAAGATGTAATTCGCCAATGATGTCGGGTCTTCTTTCTTTTGCAATTCTTGAAATGATTGCTCTTTAATGTTTACCAATTCTATCCTCCACTGATCCAAGGTAATTAATATACCTTCGCTATAAAAAGAGGGCACCCTAGGGGTATTCCCTTCATTCAAAGTCTATATTTCCTTTTCCAACATACTCTCGAATTCTTCATGGGGTCCTGTGAAAGTATCAATCTCTGCCTGCTCCTCTGGTGTGACATCAGTGATTCCTTTGACTCTGAATGCAAGCTGCTTATGTTGATCAAAGGCCTTCATAGTTCCAGTATATGTAAACCAATATTTTTTCGCAACAAGCATCATCAATTTAAACCTGTGATCAATTATGTCATTGATCACCTTATACATCTTCTGCTTCATATCTTCAACCTGTTTGGTAGCCTTTTCTGCTTTGTATTTCCAGTACAAGGCATCTGAGATATCATCCAAGCTTTGACCTGTGGGATATGCAGCATATTCACTTATGGGAGTTCCTGTCTCATGCTGCAGTATCCTTGTTTGTAGCCTCTAGTTTTCATCTTTAATCTTTTCATATAAACCCTTATAAGTAATATTTTCCTTGACCAAAAACTCTGTTTGATCCAAATTTAGCTTGGCTACATCCAAATTCAATTTTGTTGTGACCCTAGGGTCAGTCTTCCCTACTTGATGGACCATAATGTGTCCAAAGGTTTCTTCAGTATCCACAATGATTGGTCTTTTCCCCTTCGGATATAGTGCCCATTGCAAAAGAGCTTTTTGATCAAGATCATATCCTGAACTTGTAAACAATTTATCTACTTCTTGGGGTAATACCTGTTGGTTTGGGTCTTGCTTCTTCAAGAATCCATCAAACAGAAGTACTGAATTTATGTCCCAACCTGAAAAGATGATGACACCAGCCTCCTTTAGCATCTTCCTCCCTTTTTCAGGGGTCATATCTTTCATGAGAGTATCTATCTCATCCTGCAGCCTTTTCATCTGCTCTTCTTCTGATGTCCCAACCATACTTCTTCTCACATGAGCCCCTTTGTACTAGTATAAGAATGAAAGGAATTCTTTTGAGGAAGTGAATCCTTCATCTGCAACAAAATCTTCATGATCTATCATCCTTATATCAACCACTTCCCTAATATTGAATTCACCAGTTTCCACATCTACTTTTGCCTCAAAGCCAGGGGGATAGTCTTCTCTAGGGGAGTCAGCATGGATGCTACTAGCAGTTGATTTTGGTGACATGTGAGCCAATGGCTCACTGTCTCTTCCAGTTTTGACAAAATGGAGGAACTGTGGGGGTACTCTATGCATAATTTCTGCCTCATGCTGAAGCAGTTTTTTAGCTATCTCCAAAGGATCTTGGAGGTCTCCAAGTAGGTTTCCATCCACTTTCCCCCTCACTTTCTTCCACTTGAAAGCTTCCCAAGTCATCTCATATCTTTCTCTCAAGGCCTTGGCCTCCTCCCTTTCAAGATTCCTGATTAAATCATCTGGCATCTGAGCCACATGTATTCCAGCCCTTAGTTTCTAAGATGTCCTCGCAGCTCTCACATATCCCTCAGGATCAAAGCTCTCTCTAAGATCACCTAGAGTCATGCCATAATAATCTAACTTATTCTGAAGTAAATGATAACTCTTGGAACTTTTAACAATAAAATCAGAAAATACTAGTAACCCTGGCACAATAGATTGTTTACCAAAATCTGTGAGATGTTTGGCACTGACAGTAGACAATTGTCTTACAATCTCTAGACCAGCCACCCTGTTTGGCACTGTAATTGGAAGCACGTATGGCTTCCCTTCATACCCGAATATTCTGATTTCTGTATGATTAGGGTGGCAGTACCAATCACCCCAATTATGATCAATCCGAGACTATGGAGAGAAATCTTTCGGCCTGAGGAATCTTTTGATCTCAGGGGACAAAGTATAGTCTCTATGTTGTCTGAGGGCTGCACTGAGTGGTTTTACAAAATATTCCTGGAAGTGCCAATATTGGTTGTTTATAAATCTTTGGTCCCATGCAGAGACCCACAATTGGACTGGTTTCTTCAAACCACTTTTATCATAAGCTCTGATGCTAAAATCATCTAACCAGAAATTGGACTCTTGTCCACAATAAAGAATAACATGCAACAACAAAGAATACAATGAGAAATGAATATTTACAAGGTCTCCTTTTAACTTTTCTAGCCCATGATTTCGGGCTTCTGCAACATGAGTGGCATAATCAAACGGCCTAGGGTCTTCTGATTGCAAGTCAACACATAGAACCATAACCCCAATATCCATGAGAGGATGAGCCTCTAAACCTAAGACTTGGGTTGCAGCATAGTATGTATACTTGAAGTAGGGATAGAATTGGTTGACATCAAAGGGCACCTTGTCAGTTTTACTGAAAGGAATTATGGATCCTCCAACCTTAGGTCGGTGAATGGGTAATCTCCATGTCCTATAGATGTCCTCTAAATTGAAAAACTCTTGTGACAGTTTCTGCATGTCAATTTTCTCCTCTACATCCTAGTCTAAATCAAACACCATATCAGTTGTCTGTTTGTTGATTGCCACCATAGGATTTCCTCGGTACTCATATATGGTTTTGGTTTTTGGGTCATAGCAATCTACTAGGGCTTTCATTAATTCAACATCTACAAATACATTCGGAACTACCAGTTTCCCTAAGTTTCTCTTCCACAGGTTAATTATGGGCTCAGGAGCCTCCCTTCTCTTGTAACCAAATAAAAACAACTCATGTCCTCTGATCTCAGTCCATATGTCTCCTAGATGTTCAAATCTATCTTCTAACCCTTCCTCTTCATTTTTGATTTTCTTGGACCTCACACTGGAAGTTGGACATTGGTCCAACAAATCCTGAACTAAAGTTCTACCCTCTTTTTTCTGTCATTTGGGTTTTTCCTCAGGGTTTAATTCTTTTCCTTTCCTACTCTTTTTAGAAGAAGATGATGGTTCCATAACTTCAATCAATGCGAGATATCACACTTACTTGGAGAATTGTTAAACTCTTTTGTCTGTTTGAACTATTCTTTTTGAGCTTCAGCTAGCTCCCTGCAACTTTCTGGCTCTTAGCAATTATCTGGTTCTCATGAAAATTCGATCAATTTAGCTGTAATTTTGTGAGCAACTTGTATCGGACACAATAGTTAATGTTTTTGTGCTTGCAACGGTCACTCAAGTGTTTGAACTTAATTGCAGATGTGACACCTTCAATTCAAGCTTTTAATTTCTTCGCGGGAACCAATGTTTAGCTGAAGTGACTGTGAATTAGCTTTTCGTTGAAACCCTTGTCTTCATAGGAGTTCTTTAATCTTTCACCGAAAGTTATTCTTCCTCGACACAACTTACTTTATGTTCTTTCGGGATCCATGAAAGCTTTGTATCGGCAAAAACCACTTTTTCATCCATATACTATTTGCTTGTTAGAACATCCTTCCTCTCGGTGAAAAATACATGTCGTTAAGTTATTCCAGGTCCTACTCGATATCAGATTTTCATCAATAAGACCATAACTTCGGCTGATGACTTAAGTGCTTCCTCGATGTATCATTTTCATCGACAAACACTATCGATGAGAATATATTTAGTTTCTTCGATATCATTTCATCAGTAAATGGCCCTTGTCGAAAAACCATATTTTAGTTTCCCCGAAACCATCCTTTCTTCAATGAGATCTCTGTCGATGAGTTTGTCGTGACTCTCATCGATATTGTATTTCGATGAGTTTTATGCTTCGATGAAACTTTATGCTGGCCCGCCGAAGCCTTCCCTTCTTCGATGCCTTTCCTTTATCGATGAAACCCTTCTGTTTTTTTATCGACATATTGCTATCGATAGGATTTGTCTTTCGATAGACATTTTTAGGTTTCACTGGTAGCTTAATTTCCTCGATATCACCTTTTGTTTACTTTCCACTTTTCGATGAAACTGGAGCATTAATGAGTCATTTCTTTCATCTACCAAAAGAGATATTTCACCGAAGTCATTTTAACTTAGTGTTTTACACTTTATGTTTCATTTTGATGAAACTATCCTTTCGGTGAAACTCTTCTTGAGGTGCTCGACGTAGTATTTTGGCCGATGATCTTTTAGTATTGATGAAACATTTTAAGTTTCATCGATATTTTTCGTATGACCCTTCTAAGGGAAAAATATAAACAGTCTCCTAATTTTGCACCAACCTTTTACATCTTTGGGAAGATTTTTAAATTTAAATCTATTGTTCAACATGTAGAAAAATGGAACCTTTTCTGGTTTGCCATGTAATCAATTTGTGTAAGTATGCAACAAATATTTAGTTATGATAGGGATGTATGGAAACTTGGAGATGTTGGTTGTTGATGCATTGTGTTGTCACAGATATTAGTCTTATATGTCATTCCTAGTTGTTGTATGTTTTTTATTGCAAGTGTGTAGTAATGTATATGATCTAGGACTAGATGTTTAGATGTTATCATGTTTCCTAGTACCGATGTTATGCATACATAAGCTGGTTTCAGGAGATTACAACACAAGAAGTTTCAAAATGCAGGAAATAGTGTTTAGTGTTGCAGTGGAAGAATGTTTTGCATCCTTTCGGATTATGAAGATCATGATGTGTAGATTTGGATATAATGTTTATGTATTATGAATGATGTACTATCAGTTGTGTAGGTCCTCTAATTTCTCAAATGATGAAGCTAGTTGTTGTTGTTGTTTGATAGTAATGTTGTCTATCAACCTATTCCAAAAATTACCTAGTGGCTTTTGGATATGAGGATTCAAGGGTTGAGGTTTGGAGGACATGTTCTTTTGGTTTGTGCAGTATTCTATTATATCTTTCAAGTGTTATTTTTGATCCACAAGTTAGTTATGTTTTTATGTGCCTGACATGCTCTATTGTGTTGACCCTTAGTTGTTCTAGTTGATCTATCTTGTTTGAATTATACTCTTTTGGTCTAGATATGCTATGGAGGATGAGTAAGATTATTGATATGGATCTCACCATAGTGTGTGGTGATCCACACTTAGTAATTTACATTGGAAGATGCTTTTGGATTAACTGATTGGTGTGTTTCATTATCTTTCTACATGTTTATTTTGGTGTCGATCTTGGATATTGTTGTAGCATGTGTGGTTCGTTGATATCTACTTGAATGAATTTATTATGATATGTTTGGGTTCCCTTTATATCTTGGAGAGGATTGAAGTGATTGTTTTAGGTTTGAATGGTGTAATTTTTGTAATATTGCTTATTCTAACTTGGCCGACCTAATTGAGGGTTTTAATGAAAATTTTTGTATATAAGAATGTATGGTTGTAAGTATTGAGAAATGAAATGAGTGTGAATCATTGTGAAGTGGATGAGGATAATATTCAAGTAGATTTTGGGTTGGTTATGTACAAAAGTCAATTGAGAAGTGCCTTGATAGTTAAATCTTCATAGTGACAATGATTAGAGATAGTATTTGTGATCAGATGTCATTTCATTTTTAGTTATATCTCTTGTCTATGAATGGACAATGAGTTTGTTGGTAGACTTATATATCTTGCTCTAAGATAGTGCACCTCAATTTTGCAAGTCTCTTTATATATTTCCCTAAGGTTGTGAGCATTAGCATTGCAATTCCATTAGGTGCATATTTCTCCTTGGTAGTAAGCCTAAAGACTTGTAATCAACTTTACTATATTATGAGTGTGATTCTTAGTGTGGTTTTTTCCTCATAGGGTTTTCCACGTAAATCTAGTGTTCATGTGTTGAATATGCTTTGTGCTTTCATTCTTTGAAATTATAGTAGAAGTTTAATAGTTATATAGATTTGAAAAGAATTCATCTAGACTGACTCATCCCCTCCTCTCAGTCTCGCAATGATTTCAATAGCAAGCAATTGGATTTCTTGTTTCCTTACAGTCTACAGACCTAGTCATGGTGTGTGCAACAAACTATAATTCAAATGAGATGAGGGTTTATGGTCCATTAGGAGATATCATTTTAGATATCTCTCCTGGTGCAATTAAAGTTGTCTTCCACATTCGTAAACACGATACATATGCTAAGGTGATAATCATTCGCAAGTAACAATATTATGTAGAGGAGAAGAAGCCAATAGTCTATATCAATGAGCATTTACTTGAGAAGTCCAAGAAATCTAATCAATTGGAGAAGATGAAGATTATTCACCAAGCCTACCTACATATGGATGCAAGGGATTATGTCACCCTTCTAAGTAGAGTAGTAGGCCTCCCAGATGCAAATTTTCATCCACACTTCTTAAAAAATTATTCAAACTCCCAAAAAATACAAATATAAATTTTCTTTAAAGCGAAATTAAATAAAATTCCAAATTATTGGAAAACTAAATTCTATATTTAATAATCCTCTTGAACATATACCTCACTTTCAATATTGACAAAGTGTAAACTATCTTCAATATTAAAAAATAATCTAATTAATTTTAAATTGTAAATTAATTAGTTATAAATATAAATCTTAGAAATTATATATGTAATTATTTGTGATTTTAATAAAATATGATATTAAACTTTAATCAAATTTTAGATAAAGTATAAAATCTATAATTATTTATGAGTTCAATAAAACAAAAAAATATATAATTATTTATTGTAAATCGTTTAGGATGGAGATTATGAATATAGAACAAGGAATAATAAGTATGGATAATTTGATGTCCACAAAAATGGTAGAAGATTTTGGCCTAAGATGGATGAAGTAGTCACAACCATACAAGATTAAATGGTTGCATTAGTGAGATGAGATATTATAGAAGATTTTTTTTTGGTAAGGTTCAATATAGGTGCATATTATGATGAGGTGATATATGGCATTGCACTAATGGATGAGTGTCATGTATGGTGTAGGTATATGATTAGAGGGATAACATCCACACTATAAAAAAATATGTCCAGAAGATAAAATTTGATGCCCCTCTAAGGATAAGTGAGGGATAATTCTAAAGATACAGGTCATGATGAAAATAAATAAAATGTACTTGAGTTTAAAATTTGTAGTTTTAAGATCAATCATTCATAGATCTTATCAAACATTGGTGAATTTATCTTCTAAAAATAAGAAGCACCAAGATGTATGCTCCAATAAAAATCTCATAGTCATAAGAACATCCACAAATATTAAAATAATAATACAAACTTTTGAGAGCATTATGTTGAAAAGGAAGCTTGATTGAAATAGAACTAAACTCTCTAAATAAATTAATCATTGTTAGAGGGATGAACTGGGATAAATTCATGAAGGAGATATTTTTTATCTCAATAGTTATAAATGTCCAAGCAAGGAAAATAAAATATAGAGGTAAAAAAAAACCTTGAGAAATTTAGCTACCTAGAGGTGAAAAGAATCCAAAACATTTTCATAGAAGTTGAAGCTCTTTTGCATGACTTGTTATTATTTAAATCGTGTAGCATTAACACAATAATAATTAAGTGTAATTTCTAGTCATCATTTTATGTATATAGAAAGGACGCTCTACTAATCAAAGAGTAAACATCACTTTGAATGAAGTTTGTGTTATACTAGTTAGTTTAACGTCTTTAATTTTCACACATTGCAATCGATGGTTGGCCTAGCCTTAGTAAGATATGAGAATAATAGCACATTTAATCTTGTTGTTTGTACATTCATTCCACCTTCCGTGATAATTCCTTGACGTCATGTATAAATCAATTCCTATGTTGGAGTGATACTTCTCATACATTTGGTTTATCTTAAGAGAGTTTTGGTCTCATTGTTTTTTGTTAGATGCTTCACACTCTTTAGCTATATGATCATTTATTTCGCTCCTCTCCTTTTTAGGCTCTTTGTGGTACTAAAACACTCACAATAGAGTTGCTAGTCCACTTTGATGGTGAATTATAGTAGATGGACATCCTTGTGGAGATCAACAAAGCTAGATTGAGAAACAAATTCTTCAGAAGTGGTGAGATTGTGACTGCCATTTTAGAAGTGCTTGGTATGGATCTCATGAAAGGATTTAGTTGACATAATGTCAACATTGACATTTCTTTCATATTTATGTTTAATATCTATACCCTCATTAGTGGAAAGAAACTCACCAAAGCCATGAGACAATATTACATTTAGAATAACAGTATGGTAGTGTGAAAGCAATTGTTGACAACATTGCTCTTCTAACTGTCAATATTCTTCCTCTCAAAGAATTTGAATGACATAGATTTGTCTCAATTGATATTGTTTGTGTAAACATTGACATTTCTTTCATATTCATGTTTAATATCTATATCCTCATTAGTGACAAGGAACTCACTAAAGCCACGAGACAATATTACATTTAGAATAAGAATATGATAGTGTTAAAGCAATTGTTAACAACCTTGCTCATCTAAATGTCAGTATTCTTACTCTCTAAGAATTTGAATGCCATATATTTGTTTCGATTGATATTGTTTGTGCCATTAAGTCTAGATTGATGGTATTGAATAAAAAATTTAAATATTTAATATTCTCCATGAATCTAAGAAGACATCCTCATGCATTTATTAATATCCTGCAATCACCTCATTGCATGAGGACATATTTCTTCAAGGCATTTTGTCAAACAGTTCAAGTGCCTTACCTAAGCTTCTTCATTTTGTACATGTAGAAATCATGACACTGTCAAATAATTCTTGGAGCCATTCTATCAAGCAGTTCACGTACCTTGTCGAAGCTAACACATTTTGCATACATGACTGCCAGGGGAGTTGCAACTACAACATATTACAAAGTTCCTCTTTCATTTATGCGGTGATGGATGTCCATACCCTGTTCTAAAGTTCCCATTTTCACACAGGTTGGGTTGATGATACCGAAAAAGGTTGTGGAGTCTGGGTTTACATCCACCAATCGCATTTGGTTGAGATTTTTAAAATCCTATTCAACAAATACATTTTGTGCATATCCTGGAATCATAGCTTGGATGATACCACATTTATTCGAGGCGTCTGGTCAAACAGTTCATTCACCGTGTCTATGTTTCCATATTTTGCATACATGTCTACCAGGGTATTTCCAGCTGCTTTGATGGATACCGATACCCTGTTCCAAAACTACCATTTTGGCAGAGGCGAGTAGTATGAAAACCTGGAAAATAAAATTGATTAAAATCGATTGGTATGAAAACCTGTCGCATCAACTGCATCGTGAGGATATCCATGTCTTCTATCTGCTGCAAAACCCATTTGCATAAAGAAAGAATGAAAATACCTCATAAGCCATATAGTAGGGATGTAAATCTTTGCAACTGGTAAAAATCTTTCATGATAGTGGCAAGACAAAGGGGAGTGTCCACTTTATTTAATGCGAAAATGCTTTCAAACTTTTGAGTGGGATCAGTGTTCAAATTTAAAGTTAACGACAACTCTTATTTGGATGGGACAGACATTAGGGAATGGAAGTTAGGTGAAATAAACGGTGGAAATAAAAAATTTGTAAATAGAAATGCTCTGAACGGAAATCTCTGTTGAGTGGGCCTGACTACCTAAGCAGTCAACGCTTAGAGTGTGCCAGTTAAGCCCGACCTTTCTGAAGGTCCCGACAATTGAAGCAGAATTGCAAAGAGTTCTAGGTCATGGTCAAAGAATGCAGGGTTTTCAACATTTAGAGGAATCGAGGGGGTGTGTAGGAGAGTTGCGAGGATCGAACCCTTATTGGCGTTGCATAAAGAGGCAACAATGTGTCCCTTTCACTGGATAATGTTTAGTTCCTCAATGCCCAATTCACTAATGGCTCTAGAAGTAGGGTCTCTCCATCTGTGGCTGCAGTTGAACAAGGAGGTCGTTGTTAATTGAGGAACATATAGGGTAAGGGTATCACTAGTGGACATAGCTAACTTCGCGCACATAGAACTTTCAAACCGTATGTCGGATTTCAATTTTATTTTATTTTGTCTTCGTATACGACCGACTTCTAGGTAGTGACAATGCACACTGTGAAAATCGTTATGTGCCGAAAGGTCAAAAAGTGGTCATTTCAAAGTGTCTACCCATACATGAACTATTTTGTGCCAATAGTAGATAACTCATAATTTCCAGTAGTAGTGGAAAAATGCCCCAATAGTTTTGTACAAATGTCCAGTAGTGGTGCATGAATGGGCCAGTAGTGGTGCATGAATGAGCTAATGAAGGGCAAAAAGTTGAAAAATTATCCACTATTGGTACATGTGATATTCACTATTGGTGCACTATTGGTACATTTTTTGGGCTCCTTTACAATCTACTACCGGGAGGTTGGGTTGACAAAAAGGTGTCTACTATTGGAACTATGTCCACTACTGGTACCCTTCCCCTAATATCGAAGAGAAAGATGCGAGCATTCTTACCAAGAAAATTATTTAACCAGACCTTGAAGAAGAAATATGAAAGTCCCTACATTCGTACAAGGAAGTGGAAAACCAAAAACCAACAAATGAAAAAAATGGAAAATTCAACGGTGGGATGATTCCCATCGTTTTGCATCCCCTCTAAAAGAGTATGAGTCATTGATTTCATAGTTAATCGAATTTTTTCATATAGGGTACCTTTAGCGTAAATATATTGTCTATTGACTTTATATTTATTCTGGATTATGGAATAATTATTCATTATGTTTATTAAGAAATGCATGAATTTTTTTATGGTGAATATTGATTCTTGTATATAGATACGCTGATGCAAAATTGAGTTTCATGAGTTGATGAAGGTGTGAAACAAAGAGCATGGTTGAGTTAGTGGTCGATTAACCTTCTGGCAATGGTTGACATGATGGAATCTATTCACACACTCATGTAGTTCATTATGAATGCATGATTGATTAAAAATTGAATGGTTTATTCCTTGCTCGACTAAGAACACATAGTTATTTATTTAATTATGTAGAAAACATTATTCAATTTGATTAAACTAAAATGATAATAATATGTTATTTTGTCTTGGATTATATTTCATTTGATCGGTTAAATAGAAATATTTTATTCTTCCATATTTGAAATAAGGAAAAAAGAAACAAATGATCTCATAGCATGTTAATTAAACTTGATTAATTGATTAAACCTTGGTTCAAAATAATCACTATTAGTTTAATTTAGGTGGGAAAAGAAAATGAATATATGTTATGTTTTTATAAAGAGAATTATTATATGACCAATATTAAATAAAAGAAGAATATGTACTCTCTTTCATGTTTTACATGTTTTAGATTTTGTTCATGTTTTAGTCATGCATAAGAATCAATTAGTTAAACAAAAGAATTCTCTTTCCTTGTGATGTTCCCACAAAAATTTCATCCAAGATAAAGGACTATCAAACTTTTATTGTTTCAAGTAATTTTTTGCACAATTCTTATTTTAGGATTGAATAAAATATTCGTACATTTCTTGTGTAGGAAGTTTTTCTTTATATAGGAAAATGATTTCACAGGATCATTCTTTTTAGATTGAGGGGTTTTTACATATTTTATTGCATTGAGGAAAAAGAAGGGAAGAGATTTGAGAATTTCTATTTGAATTTTAAAAAAATAAAATGCATCGTATAGGGAATAGGATTTTGGGATCTTTGGACTGGTTATCTTGCATTTTTTTGGCCCCTCTTTTATAAAAAGGAGGAAGACATTGGATTTCTAGTGAATTCCTCCTTAGTAGAAGTCGTTAAGGGGCATATCTATCCAGGTATGTAAATTAAAGTCCACTCAACAAAAATCATTTTTTTTTCGCCCATGTTGTAATCTTGCTCTCTGAAACCTACAAGTATTAAGAAGTTTGATATTCATTATCTATATTGTTAAATCTGTGAGCAATCTTCTTTCTTTTGGTATTAACTACAACTCCCTCAAAATGCTTTAATGTCATTATTAAGAATAATATTGTTTACATTTATGTACAATTAGTACTAGCATACCTATATTTTAAAAAATCGGAGTAAAGTATGCCAAGAGATATCAAGTTTGAAAATATGGAATATTTATATATTCAATGATAAAATGTGAGGTGCAATTAAATTCAATGGTAGATGATGTTTTTAATTTAATTTTGGTTAAATTTGAATTAATGATAATTAAAATGAGATTAAGGCAATATCATATTTTTTAGAGGTATAATAACAACAATTATAAAATATTATGCAACTTAAAAATTTGGAATCATTTATCAAAATGATAATTTAAAATGGAAAAAAAATCACTTGGCTGATCATGCACGGAGTAGTAATAACTGTTAAACAATATCTATACTATATTATAAGCATTGAATTTAGTCATAGATAGAATGTGTAACTAGGTTTTCAAAATTTGTAGCAAATTTTTATTTTGTTAACCATTTATGCATTGGTAATATCTCTTCATTTTCAATGTCATGAAGAAGAGCCCAAACTTTGATTGTTTTGTTGGACTTCACAACATATAATGTAGGTATCCTATAGTGAGCATGTAACAACCTTGATGATGGCACAACTTGATGCACAACAAATTTGATTGAATAATTAAACTTAAGAGTAGCAAGCAACCATTCTTCAAGTCGTCCTATGTGAAAACTAATTCATGATTGTCCCTTAAAAATTTCATGAACTTCATACTGAGTTGTTCATATAGGTTGGGTTTTTTTATTGCCACGGTTGGCCTAATAGTGATCTTCCAGATAGACCCAGCAAGGTAAAGGTCTCGAAGCTCTTGGTATTGAGAAATTGGCCAGCCACATAAACCTATAATCTCAATTTGTAGATTATAAATTTTTACATCTAAGTTCATTTTCACCTTCGAACCATAGAGGAAAAAGTATAAAGCATAATTATCAAAAAAACATTAACTATCCTTTGGTCTATTGATCATTTTTTCTCTCAACCAATAGCTGACACTTAATTCCTCTATACGAAAGATGGCATTGAATGGAAGATGGTAGTGGTACTTTTTCAACCAATTGGACACCCATGCATGTGCATTGTGTGATATCTTGCTCACCTGCAAGGAAATTATTTTTTAGCTTTTAAATCAATATTGAATAGTAGAAGATAAATATTTTGAACTTAAAGGCAATATATGTCAAAATGAGTTAATTAGATAAATTTATAGATTTTTTTTCATTTGAAGTAAATGTATGTTGTTACTTAGGAAATAAAGTAAAGCAACATATATCTACTATTTCTCTTATCATAATAAAAAAAATGATGCAAGGTTACATGATGTATATTTAGATATCAATATTGAATTGCAGAAGATAAATATTTTAAACTTAAAGGCAATATATGCTAAGGTGAGTTAATTAGACAAGTTTATACAAATTTTCTTCATTTGAAGTAAATGTATATAGTTAAATAGGAAATAGAATAGAACAACATATATGTAGCATTTCTTTTTAGCATAACTAAAATAATCATACTTTAATATTAAATTATTATCAAGATAATAATTATATTGTTAGAGTAATCTTTTATTAGCTAATAATTATTTATTTAATTATTAGTCTATTGTACTCTATGCTTAAGCTAAACTTAGGAATCTTATAATTCCTTTAGGGTTTCGAGTATCCTTTTATAAGGATTCTCTCTTTGTATTTTCATAACAACTGTAATTGTTGAATTGCATTCTTGTTGCACAATCAATATGACTCCTCTTTTCTGGATCTCTAAATTCTGGCCTCAATAGCTTTTTTGTTTCTCTCCTTCTGTGACAAGTTTGCATGCAGATGGTCTTTGGGAGCTATAGAGTTGATTTTTCCTCAACTCCAATATGGTATCAGAGCTCCAAATCTGCATGTCCATGTTCTCTTCATGAGAGATTTGGGCCTTGTTCTTCAGATCTGTGTATTTGGGGGTTTGTGTAGTTGTTGTTTTTTCCATTTCTGGGGGTAGCTGATTTTTTGGTACATTTTGGTGCCAAAAGGACCTCTCAATTGGATTCAAAAGGCTAATTCCATAAATTTAGATATATAATTTGCCTATTTTCAATGACAGGGGCATTTGGGGCATGATTTTTTATTGGCATGAAAATTCGTACGACTGTACCTACAAATGCGTTAGAAAATTTTCATAAAAAAAAAACAAATTTTTTTTTAACCCTCTTTATGCCCTAAAAGAGGGTTTTTTCTTTTTTCTTTTGGTCATACGAAGGCATTTTTCGACAAACCTTATATCGTTGGAAAGCTCTATCCAAATCTAGAGGTTTGAATTTTTTATTTTGCTTTTTTGATGGTTTTTTTTGCTGTCAAAGTTAGAGGTTCATTTTTGCACTTCGGGAGACATAACTTGAGCATCCGAACTCCGTTTTTCGAAAAAATTATATCGTTGGAAAGCTTGTTCAAATTTCTTTCCATTCATATGAGTTTTATTTCCAGAGTTTTCTCTAGGTATATTTTATTCAATTTTTTGCTTTTCAGCACTCTGGTGAATATCTTGGATGTTTCAGGTCCTAGGATCTCTTGCTTTGAGTAGGATGTCTCGTCTTTGGTTGTTCTTTCCGTTTCCAGTCTTCTATCTCTTATGGTCATTGAGCATTTTATTTATGCAAATGCACTGAGATAAAGTGCCACCATGCATTGTATACTTGGGATCTTCCACATCTTGTGCCTTATTGTTAATGCACTACTTATAAAGTGCCATGGGGGGGGGGGGGGGGGTTGATGTTTGCCGTTTGTTTGCCATCTACCTTTGTCAAGTGAGCTCGTTCCTTCCATGACATTAGCCTCATGATGTGTGTCAAGTGAGTGTTCCTTCCACGACACTATGTACTTTCTCTACACCTTCAATGTTCCCGGTTCTTTGTCCTGCAATTCTTGTTGGTTGTTCTTTTCCGTGTACATGTCCCTCTCCCTTTTCAGCATTATGGGGAGGTTTGTCCTATTGTTCTAATGCTTCCTTGGTTCGATTGATCAACTCTTCAGGCTTTGGTGTTTCATGTCATTTGTATCTTTGAGTTCAGTTGTTTTCCTTTGTTTGCCATTTGATTCAAGTAGTGTCATTTGAGGGCACTCATGCAGATTACAGTCTTCTCTACCTAGTCATGTTCTATTTCAGTGGAGGTTCTTTAGATCAGCAGTTACTCTTCGACATTGTTTGCAGCTATTTCATGCTTCAATGGTGTTCTCTATTTTTTGGTTCCTATCTTCTGGAACACTCTTGTTTGGAGGCTTCTTAGTCCTTCAATTGAGCTTCCATCTCTTCTTGGAGAGGAGTTTTGTTCCCACAGGGTTTTCTCATTTTTCTCCACTTTACAGAGATTTTATTGTACTTGGGTACCTCATTAGACCTAGTTGTCGGGAACCATTGTTGCTTTCCTACATTTTTTACATGCTTTTTTAGTCCTTAGTTGTTTTTTAGCTACTGCCTAAGTTCATCTTAAGGGGGGTGTTAGAGTAATCTTTTATTAGCTAATAATTATTTATTTAATTATTAGTCTATTATACTCTATGCTTAAGCTAAACTTAGGAATCTTATAATTCTTTAGGGTTTTCTCCTTTAGCATTTCAAGTATCCTTTTAAAAGGATTCTCTCTTTGTATTTTCATAACAACTGCAATTATTGAATTGCATTCTTGTTGCACGATCAATATGACTCCTCTTTTCTGGATCTTTGAATTCTGGCCTCCATAGCTTTTTTGCTTCTCTCCTTTTGTGACAGGTTTGCATGTAGGTGATCTTTGGAAGTTGTAGAGTTGATTTTTCCTCAACTCCAATATATATTATATATATTAAATCGATATCAAATTATTATTGAGATATTGCTATATTTTGTATTTTTATATTTTAATATTTCTATTAAAGTATTCATCATAGAATAAAATCTATTAAGACTAATTATTATTATTATATTATTATATATTTATATTATTGTATTACTCATAGTCAGAATGTGTAAATAGTTTTCTTAAAAATACAAATAAAGAAGTGATACAAGGATGTTAGCAATTATATCATGGTGGAAAATCACACATTAATTAATGATAATTTATTTCACATTATTTGAAGAAATATATGTTACATCAATTATCTTCTAAATATTTTAGTATATTTTCTTCAGCATTTCACTTTGCAAGTTGCCTTCCTTTTTTTCATTTTTTCATAATGATCAAATGAGAATGTCGACATTATTCTAAGAGCTTCCAAAGACTTTACACGAGACACTACCACAAATGTTAATTTTGTTCTTTCTCGTGGTCATATATCAATTGTGACTTTTGATAGAGTCAACCCTTGAGATTTATGTATTGTTAATGCCCATGCCAATCTTAATGGTAATTGAAATGTTCTGCCCCTTTGTATTGCTATAATTGGAATTATATTTGGATGATGATTGTCAAATGGTATTCCTAAATAATTATCAAATTCAACCATGACATATGTTGGTGGTTCAGGTGGAGAATTTCTTGGTTTATAGATAATCTTTCGAATATATCATAGAGGTCCATTTATAAGTCTTACTTCTATCCAAAGATTTGAAGTCAATATCGCTCTTGAATTCTCACTAATTAAAATCTCTAGATCAAGTTCATCATTAGAAAAATCTCCTGGTTGATGTACGTTTCCTATATACTTTTGTTGCAAGACTACGTGCAACAAGACGTTTCAATGAATATAACATTTTTTTGTTATGATTATGAAAATTTTCATTTATGGAGAATAAATAGACAATATTGTCTAATTCAGCATTACATGCAACATCGATGATACCTAGGGTTCTCGTCATAAGCAACCTCCAATCATCAATTTTTGGGTTTGCATCTCTCATATTTGTCAAAAGTTGATGAAATATTTGTTGTTGGTTGTTTTCTCCATCTTGTCTGAATATTTTATCTAATATAACCACAGTTTTGAATTCACCCAACAATAACTTTGCTCATTAGTTGTTGTCATATGTCAGTCTATCATTGACTGGAGGCAATTGGCACAAATCTCCAACCAAAATCATAGATATACCTAAAAGATGATCGACAAAATGTATTTTAAAATTATAGAGTAATATTATATAAATGTTGCAAATATGAATTATATTTATTATAATATGAAATAATTATCTTCATTAGTCATGATAAAAGGTCTACCTATAAAACTTAAGTGTGCATTTTGTGGGAATGCTTGTCTAAGTCAATAATTTACATGTTTTGACCAATGAAGCTCATTTCATCAATCAAAATGTATTTGATAGGTGCTATATATTCTTGAAAATTTGTAGGTCGTGTTCCTTCTAGCTGAGCAAAATCTAGTACTGAGATTCTCAATTTTGAATGGATTGTAGAGGCCCCTATATTGAATGTTGCAACTCATGTTGGTGCAAGTAGTAGAAGGGGAGAACGACATGGCATTGCTGCATTTTAAAGAAATTGACTAATGGCACCAATTAGATATGGCTTTCCTATTCTTGTTATTCCTCATAGTATCATGAATAAAGACTCTTCATTTTGATGTGTATGGTAGTGTGCCATGATTATGTCGATTGCCTTTCTTTGTTTAGCACTGAGGGTTGTGTAGTTGATGCACTATGGTATATCATCATGTATGAGACATCTATGATCTCTCCTACTGCTTATGAAATTGATTGCTTGAATTGTGTACTCTTCACCTTGATATTCATGAGACCAATCTATATGTCTATCAATGTCTCTTTTGCCCAACATATCTATTTCAGAAACATGTATATTTTGACCTTGATGCAATATAGATAAAATTTTCCATTCATGTTTTATGGTATTTCTTTGAATAGGTCCACTGTCTTCACTTTCAAAATCAATGATATTTTCAACATTTTCTATTATTGGTGTCCATTCCACATGCCAAGGATTATAGTTGAGTGACTCCCACATTGTTATTATGTAGTCATTATCATGACTAATATCTCTTTCTATGACAAGAAATGATTTGTACAATAATAACTTTCAGAAACAAAAGTCAATCCATGTATCTGAGTCACGTGGATGAATAGATAAAAACCTAGGGATAACTTCGATGATAGATGCACTTTGCCTTGGATCCCATTTGTTGTCTCTTCTTTGTTAAGGATTATGTATCCATGATCTAATGACATCAAGAAATGAGACACTTTCCATAGAAGAAGGCCTTGTTTTATATCCATCAATGGGATATATTGTTTGATATTCATTGTTCTCTTCAATATGTGTGGTTCTAGGTTTGAAAACCTCACATGAAACATTTAGATTAACAAATTTTCTACTGCTCTCTACTAATGGAAGTTCTAATAGCATGTGACATGTTTCTTGAGATCCAATGTCTCTTTCTATAATTGTCTTAGTTAGAAGCCTTCTATATGCTCATGCAACTAAATCATTGGGGTTTTCAATGTTTGAAAGCCAGATCAACATCTGGTTATATGTTTTTTAGCTTTTTCTACTTTTTTCCATACTTTACAATATATTTGATTACAACATGCTTGGATTGAACTGGTTGTCAATCTATATTTGCTTTACACAATTGCAATTTGTGGCGATTATGTGAATTGACTCTTTCATCATTCCTTGCTAGTTCAATTTTTTTGTCTCCTATCTCCATGTCTTCGTATAATTTAGATTCTCCTGAATCCAATGGCCAAGGGGCTTTATACCTAGAATGAATATTAACTTATATATTTTATTAATTGGCATAATTTATATATATATAAACATTGTAAAAATATCTTGACTAATTAAATAGTCCTCTACAAACCATCCTTCCTCTTTTTTTTGTAGGCATGCACACTCCCTACACATTGTGTGTCATTCTACAAAGTTTAGTATCTCTTCATAGTCATGTTCAACATCTATCTCTGCAACTTGTGTTATAATTTTTAAACATGGATGTTGGTAAAAAATTTGGAATGCCTACAATTGTAAACACAAATAAATGTATAAGTTATTTGATCGGCTATAAGTAGTTCATGTGATATATTAGATGTATATGAAAAAATTATGTACATCCCTATATATTTTGTTGATGTGGATCTTGTCTAGGATTCCACGCATGGACAATGGAATGAAAATAACTCTCAACATTTTTATTTTTCTCCTCATTTGACCAATCGATGTTGTGCATATTTAGTACCCCATGCATCCAAATGAACCCATGCACATGTGGTGACCACCCATGTTGCCACTCATATCTAGTCCAATAATCTTTAACATTCGTTCCTTTTTTGTAGAATTTCTTTTTTGAATATTGAATGTCCTAAGTGCATGTAATGCACAACAATGTGAGGATAATCTATAACATTTTCTTTTCACCAATTTTGAGCTTTACATGGAGTAGGCGGTGGTGGACCTGGCATTAATGCATGTAAATCAGACCAATACATGTTTTTTTATAACATATAGTTCATGCATTACATACTAGATATATAGTGCAATAAAACTAAATAGTAAACTGATTCTAACTTGTTACAATACTGCACACACAATGTATTTTAATATAAGCTATTTAATTATATATATATATGATTGGTAAACAACCAAAGCCAAATAATTTTATTAATTTTCAAAGACCTAATACAACCCAGCTCACTAGGGGCACTGGTAGGAAAGAGTTGGGTAGAGAAAACCTCCAGTCTAGCCCCGAAAAATAAAAAATATAATTAATTACAAAGCATCCCCTTATCCATCCATGGGGACAATAGAAGAACAATCTCTTTTACATATTATGTTGAAACCATACATACAGTTGTCCTTTTGGGTTGTTGATACATGAAAATATATATGTATTACAATGGGGAGATATACAACGAAGCATGTCAAGATAGGCAATCTCCCCCGACCCCTCCATCTCTGACACTACCAAGCTTACAAAGCTTGACTTCCTGCAACCTGCACATCTCAAACCGACATCTTCCATCTATCTTGTTTCCAATGTTAGTACCTTAACATTGCCACTCAAAAAATATAATCAGTGGAGTAACTTGAGAGACATGAATCAATGAAAGCTTAAGAAACCAGGTAGGTTAATTCCACAGTATAGGCTGAAAAACAATAGTTCTAACTACGCCTGCATACTGAGAGTAATTGTAACCATGAAGAACCAAGCAAAAAGTACCATACATAAGAAATTATATCTATATGTAAAGACATGAATACTGCCACTCGAATACATGCATTGATGTATGATGTGAGAAAGGTGTTGTCCTTGATTTCAGTGGAGCCAAAATCGTGAGGCAACCCCACGAAACTGGTCCATTTCGTACCTTACGCTCTTCGAGAGAGCTTAATCGACTTCGTCGGTCGGTTCATTTAGCTCCTTGCTTTTCATTTTTAGTGTTTTCTTGTTTTTCCTAAGTTGGCAGTTTTACCTGCAGAGTCCGAACTGTAGGGTTCTTATTGCTTTATACACATCGGACTTTAAAGTCCAACGTGTGTTTGTAGGTGGTCTTCCCCTGCAGTTCGGACTTTAAAGTCTGCCCTGCAAGTAGTCTTCCCCTGCAGTTCGGACTTTAAAGTCCGAACTGTAGGCTGCTTGGTCGAAACTTGCATGTCGGACTTTAAAGTCCGACTTGCAAGGATTTTTAGCTTGCATATTGGACGTTAAAGTCCGACATGCACTGCAAGTTGTCATTAATTTCGCATTTATTGTTATTTTAGGGTTTTAATATTTAATCACCTTTTTAGGTTTCATTTCTTCATTTTTGTTTGCGTTTTCTTTTTTCCTCAGCGCGCACTCCACCATCTTGCTCCCTGCAACTCAGATTCGACTGCGCCCTCGTCAGATTTTTTGAAATCATTTGTTGTGGAAGAGGTAGGGTTAGTATTTTATTTTCTTTTTGGGTTTATCTTTTTTGTTTGCATTTAGCTCTTCTGTTTGTCTTGTCTTATTTTCTTTTGGTTTTCACTTAATGTGTCGGAGGAGCAATCGGATTTTAAAATCCGATTGCTCCTCCCTCCTTATCCCTCATTATCCCTCCCTATGTCATATCATCTTTGACTGCACATCGGGGTTAAAATCCTGATCTGCAACCTTTTGGAGACTTCCCACATATCGGACTTTAAAGTCTGACATGCGGGTTAATAATCTTCGCATGTTGGACTTTAAAGTCCGATATGCGAAGGTTTGAAGGATCGATTGACATGTCGGGTTTACCGATTGTTTTTCTCCTTTGTGAGCACATCAGACTTTAAAGTCCGATGTGATAATTGATTTTCCCCAAAATGCACATTAGACTTTAAAGTCCGATGTGTTGATAACCTACCTCGAGTTTGCACATCGGACTTTAAAGTCCAATGTGCTAATCAACATTATTTACCCTCACACGTTGGACTTCAAAGTCCGATGTGCTGATCAAGGTGTTTTTCATTGCACTTCGGACTTTAAAGTCCGATGTGCAATTTTTGTTTTCAAAAAAGCACGTCGGACTTTTTTCCCCGACCTGCTATTTTTGGCAGTTTTACTCCCAAGCCTGTTTTGAGTCCCGTTTTTTGATCTGTTTGAGAAAAATTAATTTTGATAATGATGAATAGCTAATCATCAGTGTTGAATGCAGTCATCACGAATGTCAAAGCTCCCTCACAACAAGCCCGAGTCTTCCTCAAGTCAGTTGGAATCTTCTCCAAGTAAAGCATCATCAAGAAAGATGAAGTACAAGTACAACAAGTACTTGAATCTGTACCCAGAGAGTTCAGTAGACTCAAATATCAAGGAAATCAAAGACACCAAAATTGGGCATGTAGATATGCAAGAATTCATTGATCGAGTTAAGAAGGCTCCTACTTGCCTAACTAATCTGATCAACTCTGAGTTGCATAAATATGCATCTTTTCCAGTTGTAGCTCATGATCCAGAATTTGTGCTTGCAATAGCGGATCACTTTGATCCAAATACAAGACAGGTCAAAGATGAAGACCAAAATGTCATCATGACCCAGGACAGTGTATTTTTCAACAGTGTCTTCAAAGGTTCCCCAGTTGAAGAGGTGGTTGATATTACTCAAGAAAGTGCTCAAGAGTACTATGAGAAGAACGAGGATAAATGCAAGAAGGTAATTAATATTGTTTTCCTCTCTGCCGCAAGAAGTTCCCTAACCCCACGATGGCCTAAGGGCTTTCACAGGAGTGATTTCAATGAGGAATACAATGACATGGTGACCATGTTATCAAGGGTGAGGGGGTTAAAAGACTCTCATTACTTTCAGAGCTGGATGTGCTACTATATGAAAATAATCAGGAAAGGAGCAGCAAGAATTGATTGGGCGGAACAGATCAGCGATGCCCTCTGTGCTTAGTTGAAGGAGGTCAAAGTAACACTTAAATTTTATATGACCTCATACCTAGTTTATGTGACTGCTTCAATGAGACAATATCCAGGCTTATCTACTAAGGGTGATAAGGAGACTGGTACCCATTTGGGAGTACCATGATCAACTTACTATCAAGAATCAAGGTAGTCATTACATGAGAGTTAATGATTCCTTCTTTGTTGTATGGAAGTGCATGTTTGATAAGGGCCTGCAAAAGCAGAGAATATCAAAGGCTGCTTATAACAGAGTATCTCATTTTGGGTATGTATTCCTGCAGTTTCCAACATTCACTTACATTTGAATTGGATGTTTCTCAGGTGAGCCCTTTATTCTTCCAAGGTTCCCTTCAGACAAAATCATCCTCATGGAGTTGTGCAGACAACTGATTAATGTGCATGAGAAACAATCACAAGCACATAAGACTGGGCTGAAGTTCCCAGATTCAATCGACAGGTACTCCGTGCTAACTAATCCCAAGGCTAAAAATATGGAGGAAGAAATATAGTGGGACACCATGAGAAGATTCAAGGCCCAAACCAATTTTGACTTTCATGGTATAAAGAACAAACTCAATGGGAATTACACTCATGTTTATAGGTTGGAGGATGTTTGGGCAGACTGTCAAAATGATGAGGATATAATAAGGATGGATTTCAGCTGCCTCACTCTGGAGCAAATTGAAAACTTGGATTTGGCTAAGATTCCAATGATCGTGGAAGATACGGATGACATAATAGACCCGGTCTATTATGAGAAGAAAATTGCCGACTCTCCGCTTCCTCCTGTACAATGGTAAAAAAAGGAGAGCAAATCAATCACTTAAAGGATCGCTCCCATCCTGGAAAACACTAATGCATGGTAAATAAAGAATAATCTCAGGATGAAACAACTTCCTTCTAGTTTAGGGGATGATGATAATAGTGATGGCCCAATCGGCAAGATAGCTACAACCAAGACGAGAACGAAGAGCAGGGCAGACCCGCAAGCACTATCCTCAGCTCCTGTAGTACAATTGAAAGGGAAAGGGCCCAAGATTAAATTTACAGTGAAAGGGTCCAAAAAGGGTGAATCATCATCTATGGTACAAGAAGTAGTGACTAAAGAGCCAGGACAACCGTCTGCCAAGGAAATTGAAGAAGGTGAAATCCCTCAACAAGAGGAAGTATAGGCTGAAGAAACATCACACCCAGCTGAAGTTGATGCCTTGATTACCTCACAGGTAATCGTCCACTGTATTGAATCTGACTCTGACCAAGAGGATGAGGATTTTCAAGATGGGGATCTAAGTATGGGCATGGCGCAATCAGAGGCCACTAATCAGTTTTTCACAATAACCAACTTCTCCAATCTAGATGATATCCCTTCATCTACTTTTGAATCCATAATGATGGATTTTAATGAAACCTTGGAAGAGGCACTTGCAGAACAGGTTTCAGTAGACTTACCTGTCACTACCACCACCACCACCACAAAAATTCCTCCATTGGTAAGTGTTGAAGTTACATTCGCAGTGCCCTCAACTCTCCCATCTGTAACTGAAGAAGTAGTAGCAGCAAATGTTCCACCAGATACTTAAATATCGGCGCCATCAATAACACTCACAACTGATTCGAGCTCCAGTCAACCTGCTCCCAAAGCTTCAACTCAAAATCAGCAAGGAACTACTACTCCATCAGCCAATCTAGAACTACCCCCTTGGATGGAAGTAGTGGCCCCTAAGAGGAAAAAATAGGTGATCTCTCCAAATGAGTTTGACTTTGAACTTTTGGTTCCTCTAAAGCCTAAGGGAACAAAGAAGCCAAAGACGGTATCTCGGGTGGTAGTAGACCCAACTTCTAAGAGAAAGTATGTTGAAGTTATGGTGCCAACGTCAAACAAGGACAAAAGCAACATACTATCTGAAGATTATACCATGCAGGTTGTAGAGCTCGGGTTGAAAACACATGAGAGTGTGAAATTGGATTCTTAGACAACCTTTAATTCTTTGTTGAGAAGATTGGATCAAGAGAGGGATGAGAAAAATATCTTGAAGCAGAAGTGTGAATAGCTGACCAATGTTCTTCTAAAGGTCACACAATCTTCTCAAGAAATTGAGCCCATAGGGTCCTCAATAGATACCGAAGCTCTAAAGAAGATTGAACAGGTGGGAGCTAAAGGCCGAGTGATGGATGAGTGGATTTCATGACTAAGGTCAGAAGGCTCTCATCTTTTGAGTTCAATAGTGGGACTAAGGTATGAAGTAATCCAGAGTTAGATGCAAGGACTCAAAACCTCTTTATCACAGGAGATTGAGGAAGTTGTGAAAAGTACTACCTTGTGGAGCAAAATGGAGGACATCAAGATAGATGTCCTTGTTGAAAATAAGGTAATTCCTACAAGGGAAAAGTACATCCAAATTTTGTCTTTATTGTCTCATAAACAAGAGACAATAAGGTTAATGATTACGGAACTAGACCGGGAGAAGAAAGAAGGAGATGACGAAGTTGATCTCATTTTTTCCAAAGTTGTCAATCTTCCTTGTTACTTATATAATGGCGATCAGAATCTCGTCACTGCTGAAGTTGTCACGCCGAAATTCCTTTCTTTGATGGATCACTGCACGGGACAAGATTTCTCACTTGATACATTTGATAAGTTGTTAGAGATCCATGTTAGTTTTGAAGTCCTCGCATCCATGTTGAAGGATGTTAAAAAGAAACAGGTAAAGATTGAAGATGCAATTTCCCACGTCAGAGTGATCACAAGTTCTACCCCGATGCCAAACGAAGTAGAGATGAAAGCTATCCTGGCTAAGTTCGAAGATTTTCAGAAATCCAATGAGGAGGGGAATGAAAAATGAAATGCCCTCTTTTG